>NW_017100896.1:490052-492046 GCF_001263275.1 Habropoda laboriosa
TGATGAAATATAATAAAAAAATTTATTGGTATTTTATTTACACTTTTATGCTATAAGACATGATTGTTGTTGTAGTCTAACTTACCAAAGAAATAATTTAAAAATGAGTGCTCTAAATGACTCTGTTCTAATTTGTGATGTATTTCCAAAGTCAAGAAGGAAGAAAGTGCTTTTAAAAGCAAAAGCATCACCAAAAAATGTAAAACGTTCGTTCTATGAAAGCCCTTTGAAGCATATTCGACAAAGGTAATAGAAAATGTTGAAAACTTAAATTATCTGAATAAAATATACACAAATTCTTTTCTGCAATTGTAGCAGCAAAAGATTGAAACAAATACAAACACAGAATAAATTAATTCGTAATGCTGAACGAATTTCTAACAATAAGAAGAACTGTTTCCTCTCAATGAAAAATGTATCCTTACAAGATAGCGTAGTTATTTTAAGTGATAATGAAAGTGAATCAAATAACAAGGATCCAAATGAGTGTGGAAAAGAAGCAAAGAAAAGAAAAAGTCCTTTGGAAATATCAAAAGAGGATAAACAGAGTTCAAAAGGCTTATATAATTTAAATGAAACCCTAGCTCAAACAAGAACCGAAGAAGAAACATGTACAAGAAAAAGAGGAAAAAAAAGAAAAAGAAAAAATGTAACTGCATTATCAAACAATAGTACACATTGTCTTTTAATATCTGACACAGAAGATTCAGAAATTGCATCTATTGATATAGATGATGAAAATATAGGTAAAAAAATAAGCTTTATATGAAGTTAATATATTAATTTTGTATTTTGTTGTAATTTAAACTCCTGTAGCCCCAGTACAAAATTCTGTGGAACAAGGATCAGATGACATTGTTGTAGTATGGTCATCTACAGAAATTTCTTCACCATCCAGAGATCAGTCAAAAGGAAGAGATACAGATCAGGAACAGGATAACAGAGTTTTTATGATAGATAGTACTCCAAATCCAAAGAATTTGCAATACTTAAAAGATAATGAAGAAATAATACCTAAACAATGTAGAAAACGTGTTAAAAGAAGTAGTAGAGCAGAAGAAAAAGAAGAAAATGTCAATGATATGCCTTTTAGTAGACATGGATTAAAACTTCCTAAACCTTATAATATAAGTAGCACAATTAAAATGAAGAAAAAAGGGACACATAAGCCATTCAGAAATTTAAGATGTCAATTATCAAATATATCTGCTATACCTACAATAACTAATTTGGAGGTAGCTACATCAGCACTACAAACACCACAATTACCTACAGTTGAATCATCTGTACTTCAATCATCTAACAAGCTAAGGGAGATAGTTATTGATGGCAACAATGTAGCTATGGCGTATGTTCAGTCACTACAGTTAACTAATATATAGTAGTTACATATACAACATAATTTTAACATTTTCTAGGCATACAAACAATAAATCATTCTCAGAGGAAGGATTATTGTTAGTTATAGATTATTTTAAACAGAGAGGTCATTCTGTGAAAGTATTTGTTCCCCAACATAGAAGATCACAATGTCACCAATTACTTGAAAAATTATACACAGATGGAATAGTAGTGTTTACACCTAGTCGTAGAATCGGAGGTAGAAGAATAACTCCTTATGATGATCGGTAAATTGTTCTTGTTTTATAATTATTTATGTTTACTCCATCTTTTAAAATGCCATTTTGTTCTTCAGGTATATATTAGAATATGCCACAATGTGTGGAGGTATTGTAGTTTCTTTAGATCAGTATAGAGATTTATATATGGAAAAACCAGAGTGGCGGAGTACAATCGAAAACCGACTATTGGCCCCTACTTTTGTAGGAAATTATGTTATGTTTCCTGAAGATCCCTTAGGTAGAACAGGTCCCAAACTTGAAGAATTTTTAAGGTTCTGAAGGTAATAAAGAAATAATGTAAACATATATTTATTTAATTTTCATATTTTCTTGCAAGTATAAATTTCTTGATTAAGGATATACACTCATTGC
>NW_017100896.1:492503-492722 GCF_001263275.1 Habropoda laboriosa
AGTTTACATTTGTAGTGACTGAAAAATTGAAAATCGTTAAATAAACTAACACTTGGCAAGCAAGGTTTGTTGAACTTAAATATTAATTACCTGTAATATAATGCATAAGAAAAATCAGTCGTTTTTTAAAGATGCAGAATCCCATGTAGGTTTCCAGCACCATTTACGAGATTTGCGAATATTATCCATATTTTCTTGCGCTGTTTCACGCGCTAATCG
>NW_017100896.1:492799-496949 GCF_001263275.1 Habropoda laboriosa
TACAAAAAAATATTTTATACATTTTATCATTATCTGGAGATAGTAATTCTATAGAAGGAAAATTCTTGTATAAAAAGAAAATAATTACTCGCTTTAGCGAATAGTTTCTGCAAAACGTATTGATCATCTTCCATCGACTTAGGTTCATTTGTTTCTGAACATCCAAGACGTCGTCCAATTAAATGCGAAATACGTTCTCCTTCGAATAGGGCTGAAGTAGTAGATTTTTGTAACCGTGAACTTTTCTTATTTTGCTTATGCGTATGATGCATTGTATTTAATTTTAACGACATATCTTCATTCGTAGTACTCGAAACCATTTCGACACTTTTATGCGATAATTTAACGGTATTACAATCACCAGATGAATTTTGTACAGTAACTTCATTTGAAATTACATCCATTTTACTATCACACCATGTACTATTTGTTGGCATATGATTTTCACTTTCTACTTTGTCATCTATTTTTGAATTATTTTCTGTAGTATGTTCAGCATTCGTTAAAATTTCATTTTCCTCTGTTTTTGCTTCATTAGTACTTTTCTGATTTTCAGAAAGAACCTCATTTTCGTCTTTTTCGTGGAGCTGATTTTCAGTTTGAATATTTTGTTTTGGTACACTGTTTTCAGATATTTTATTATTATTTTGTAAAATATCTTGATTAACCTTATTATTATGGCAACTCGAGGTACAAATATTTTCTGAAACATTTGCAGTTTGTGTTGTCACTGTAGAATTTGAAGTATTTTGGCTTATATTTTTGCTAAGCGTAGCTGCCAATTTTCGCATTTTTTCAATTTTGTTAGATGAAAATTTCGTAGTCGGCGGAGTTAGTCTAGATTCCCGAAATAATTGATCAGATTCACTGGAATGTCCATCTATAGATTCATTCAAATTAAAAAGTTCAACTAAATCAGAAGTTTTAAATAATCTACGTTGACGTGGATCTTCTAATACTTTATTTGAAAGAAGTAACTTAAATACTTGTCTGTGATATATCTAGAACGGAATAGAATTATTTTATAGAAATGAAAATTTGTATTACATATAGAAATATTTTGAAATATGTATATAGATAATTAAAATTTTACTTTTTCTTCTATGGTACCAGCAGTAATAAGCCTGTAAATGGTGACTCTTTTATTTTGTCCAATTCTCCATGCACGTTCTCTCGCTTGAGCATCTGTTGCTGGATTCCAATCTGGATCATAAATTATTACCCGGTTTGCTCCGGTCAAATTTACTCCTAATCCTCCAACACGTGTAGTTAGTAAAAATACAAAGTAAGATGAATCCTATACAGAAAAATTGAATTATTAAAAAAAATGTCAAATACTGATGAATTTAAAAAGATATATATATATTTTTTTCTTAATACATATACATTATTAAATAAACAAATTGTTTCTTGTCTTTGAGACATAGGAGTAGTTCCGTCCATTCTTAAATAAATATATTCTTCGGTTTGCACCAAAGATTCTAATATATGCATCATCTGAAAATTAAACTTGGTTATTCGTTTCTTTTTATATATTAAATTTTTGACAAGTAACGTGACTTACGTACTTGTCTTCCTTGTGTAAAAAGTAATACTCTATGCCCCTGTTTTTTCCAAATTTTAAGAAGAGATCGAATCACGGTCATTTTCCCAGAACGTTTCCAAAAGCCAAATTTCTCCAAGGATTCTTCTGATACATCAAGATCCTCGTCAGAATCCTAAATATGGGCTCAATTAAATATAATGAGCATTATAATATTTTAGAAATGTAAAATCAAAATCTTACAACTGGATTTGTGTAAAGAAATAGATCAGGATGGTTACATATTTTTCTGAGCGCTGATAACGCTATTAAAAGGCGAGCTCTGTATCTTCCGGTTTCCGTATGACTTCTTTCATGTAAGACATAACTAACATCTTCAGATCTTAAATATTTCTTATACAGTTTCTTTTGTTCTTCCGTTAAACTACAGAATAATATCTAAAACAAATTATAACATAACATTACAAGTTATTATTAGAAGTAAAATAACAATATTACAAACCTGTTCATTCTTTTCTGGTAAACTAACGTGATGTTGCACGTCGTTTTTCGTTCTTCTAAGCATGTACGGTGATATAGCTTCTTTAAGCATTGTAGCAACCTGAAGTGCAGTAGCTTCCTGTAAAGGACTAGCATTTGCATATCCTCCACGAGTTATAGGACTTGCACAATGCTCTAGAAATGCAGGCAAAGTGCCTAATTTTCCTGGTAGAATAAAATCGAAGAGAGACCATAGTTCTTTTAAAGAGTTTTGCATGGGACTACCAGTTAATAAAAGTCGATGTGGCGTTGAGAACTCCTTTACTGCTTTACTGACCTGTTAAAATGCGATTATAATTATTTTCATATGTAATTGTAAAGTAGTCGCACAAGACAAAGTACCTTTGCTTGTGGATTTCTTATTTTATGACCTTCATCAAGTATAATATAGTGCCATTGACTGGCTATAAGTAAATCTTTATGCCTAAGCATACCAGAGTAAGAAGTAATCAGTATACCACCGGATTTTAAAGAGTGCATTAGATATTCTAAATCACCTGTAAATATATTTATTAAGAATACAAAGGAAATATATTCGTATTCTGTAAAATATGATTTTATATGTACCATTGTAAGTTCCAGACTGATGTAAAACAACTACTCTCAAAATGGGCCACCATTCATGAAAATGCTTCACCCACTGTTCCATTAGTGTAGCTGGACAAATAACAATAGTTGGTCCTAATCCTCTGAATCTATAAATGACAATTCATTTCTATAAAAGGAAAATCAATTAAAGGAAAACTAAATTATAGTCAGAAAGTTTACCTTCCACCATCAGAAAGTAATTCACTAGAATCTAAACCTGCAAGAAATGCAATTACTTGAACAGTCTTTCCCAATCCCATTTCATCACCTACTAATCCTCCTAAAGCGCGAGAATGCAGTTCCCACAGCCATTGCACAGACACCCTTTGATATCTAGAAAATATTTTTAAATTAGATGAAAAAATAATAATAAATTTGGTTTAATATAATTTCATTCATACTTATATAATTTTTTCCATATAGACTGTGGAACTTTGAATAAATTATCTATTTTATGTAGTGGTTCATTCTTTGGATATCTACTTTCTTTTACCCTTTGTCTATACATTTCCTCATCTCCATCATCCAAAACTAAAAATAACAAATTTTGTTAATGAAATGTATAATTTCATTCTAATGAATCATACTTTATACCTCTCTTTGTATGAACAGTTTTTGTAACAGATTTTCTTTTTTTAGATGATGGTTCCTCATCTTCTGTACAATTAAAAAAAGTTATTAAATACTTTTTTGATAAGGTTTAATAAATACTGGAAATTAAGTGCAATTTTTACCTGAATCAATCTGTTCATCACTTGGAACATATTCACTTCCAGAATCACTTGCTGTATTTATACATTTACTCTCTGCTGTATTTTCAACCACTGTTTCTTTAGTATTATCTTTCGAAATATTGCAAACAGTTAATAAATTTTTAGAATTCCTGATTTCTTTGGTAGAATTGTCAACATGATTAGACTTTGCACCTTTTGTTTTACAATTAACATCATAATTTTTATTCAAGTGTTTTGCTGTTTCAAGTTCTGAAAGTAACTTTTTTTTATTTACTTTGGGCTTTACTTTTTCCACAAGTTTACATTCCTTAGAGTTAGTATTTGATAATTTAATTTTTTTAATTGGGACTGCTTGATTACTATTATGTTTGGATGCTTTTGAATTTTCTTTCAATTGTTTCCTTTGTTTAGCAAGTTCAGCTTGTTGTTGAAGGTACTTTTCCAGATCAAGCAAATGAGAAGATTTATTGAATGTTCTAAAAAAGAAATTTTTAATAAAGTTTTCTTTATTTTTACCTATAACAATTTTATCATATTATATACCCTTTAGTTCTGGATGAATTAGATTGTTTTTCAATTGCTTGAAATGGTGTAATTTCTCCAGTTAAAACTTGCTTTTGTAATTCTTTTTGCTTTGAACAATTTGTAGTATTGTTTTCACTGTTGTGATTTAATCCTTCAAACTCCTTTCTTGTTTGCACATTTGCTTTTACAAGATCTTCAATTTCTTTTGATGCTTCAGAAA
>NW_017100896.1:497118-500402 GCF_001263275.1 Habropoda laboriosa
TTTTTTTAAATATTCAATATTAAAAATTAATTTTTCTAAAATTTACCATTGCCAATTAAAAATAGTATCTTGCATTTTATAGCTATATTTTAAATAAAATATAATGCAAACTTTATGCTCTAACCTTTGTCGTTAAATTTTCATCAATAATCTTGTTCACGTGCGTATCATTTAATTTTTCAATATCAAGGTTTTGACCTTGACCATCAGTTTCCATAATTACGATAATGAAATGATAAATATTTCTACACGTTACAGCCAAATATGTACTAAACAATAGTCAGAAGACGATAAGAATGTATAAATAATTTTACAAATTACATTTTAACGAATTTGAAATTATAAGTTTAAACTACAGATTCCACTGACAAAATAATATAAATGAACTTTTAGGAATGAAACGTTGCCACTCAGCTTGTAAAATTGTTCGGTGCAAACACATGTTCTTTTCATCATGTTTAGCTTTACCGGCATATTAATTGTAATTTCACTCAGGTGTTGTTAGATGGTAGCACTAAAACCGGACAAATCAAAATAGCCAATCAGGTACGTGAAACGTGGGTGCATGCCGAAGAAGACCGGAAAAGTCAGTCGCACACGAGTCATATCATGGAGAAAAAGTCGAATTTAATCTCGCAGATAATCATATTATTACATTGTCAAAATTATATTGCAGTTGTACTGTCGTTATTTCCTTCGTATTAACCCTTGTTATTAAAATATATTGTCCGGCAAAAAAACTTTAAAGTTCAGGCGTTACTTTAGTGTTTAAAAGTAACAGATGCAGGAGTTATGCCGTCTCGCTGTTAATCAGCCAATAGTGATAGAATAAGGCTATCGCACTTACTCTTTTATGAAAAATAGGCGACGATAGAGCCTTACGTCAGCAGTCGGTAACAAATGAACCACGTGTCGACTTTCAAAATATTATTTTTAAAAATATAAGAAACTATTTTTAATTATTCAGGACCCACAAAAAAATGTTTACTTTTCCTTTTTTAAATCTTAAAAAATATTAATACATTTCTCTAGGTTTCTTTTACAGTAACCATTTATTGTGAATGAATCATTTAGAAATTAACGTCTGTGCTATTAAATGTTTGTTTTACGCGCCAACGCAGGTAGAAGGACAAGGCGACTAAATTAATCTTCAGTTTCTTGTTCTTTTATCACCAGAATCGCTACTTGCTAATCGCGAAAATGATAAAGGTTTTCCCGGTAGCAGTACCGCTGATACAAAGAATTATCATTTTCTTCCCCATCTATGTCAAATTTAAAATGCCCATGGTTTTATGTGAAATAATGCACGATGTCAATTATCACTTTGAGATGTTCCCTTGTTAAATAACCAAAAGTTTGACTCGATTTTTTAACGGTTTAACGTTTAATATGCCAATAATTGTGTAGAGTTTGAAAAAAATCTATGATATAGTGGTAGAAAATATCCAATTTGATATGGAATATTTCGTAAACAGGATATCCGAAAAGAGAACTGTCAACCGAATAATTCCGAACGTTGCCGAGCACTCCCGACCACCGTTTTTAAACGCAGCGAAAATCATGTGCAAAACAAACGTTTATATTGAAAACAATTGTGCTTCTGTAAGTTGAAAGTGAATACAAGTGATATCGAGAAGTGTAAGTCGTTGATTTATTCCGCAATTTGGTGTTTTATGTCGATCGAATTGTCGAGTTCTTAATAGCAAAGATCGACGTATTACAAAACATCTGAACGTCTGAAATACGGAATGTCTGAAATACTGGACGTTTTTTCGAAATTTCCACTTCCATACACTTTAAATAAGATGTTTCGTGTAACAATTTCATGTAAGACCTTTTAAAGGCTAAAAGTGACTACTACGCAATTTAAATAGTTACTCTCGAGAGTACTCTCACACTGTGTGTCCAGCTCTCCGCAAGCACTCGCAAACAGCAAAAATTTACGTATTATAAAACGTCTGACCGTCTGAAGTGCTGAACATCTGAAATACTGAACGCTTCTTTGAAATTTCCGCTGCCATATACTGTGAACAAAATGTTTCGTTTGAGAATAGAAACCTTTTAAAGGATAAAAGTGACTACTGCGCAATTGAAATACTTGCTCTCGAGAGTACTCTCAAGTTGCACGTCCAGCTCTCTGCCAGCACTCGCAATAGCATAGACACTAATAAATTTGACTCGCGATAGTTTTATTTTAAAAAGTGAACATTAATTGTGTTGGAAATTATTAGGTTTCTGAGTTGAAGGAGCTTTGGTGTATCTGGATGATAAATTTATTCCGAAATCCTCTGGATTTTGAAGTTTTACCGCCGAAAAAGAGAGAAGCATCATACTGGTGTATGTGACATAGAAATTATGACGTATCCGTTTTTTATCAAGAAATATCAAATGGGATTAAAGCATAATTAACACCAGAATAGTATATTATATTTATAAATTTTCGAATAGGTGGGCTGGTAGTGGGGTTACCCCCACTCTTATATCCAGTTTCCTAGCAACGACACCTACAGGTTTCGTCAGTTGCTTCGTGGTCGTTGTACGGAGAGGATGTACTTACACATGTGTCTGATAAGAAGGTATGATTATAAATTTAGTTTATCAATCCCTAAGTGTTTCTAATCATTTCCTTTAGCTTATATTTGTTTAATTTTCTTTAAATTAAACGTTTGTTTACTCTCTTACAGGGTTTTGGCTGTGCTGAGGGTTCGAAAAGAAAGAACATTGAAACGACGCCACAACGTTTCGTATTCGAAATCGACTGAAACAGCGGAAAATTGATAGAAACAATTTGTCCAGCAATTATGTAAGTGGACACCTAATCTATTAATTTATTTCTATCGAATTGCTGCTGAACGGATGGGACCTGGATTGTTATATAAAATCGAAGAATATTTTAATTGCTTTATCGTGCGTAGCTTCGACGTGGAGAATAGATATCACCGCGAAACTTGTGTTTAGAAAAACTGTAAACACGACGGCCGTATTATTGGTCGATGCCTAATTAGTGGTCGAGCACGGGGCATAGTTTTTCAATGTTAAATTCTCAGAATATTTAATTGGCTTTATCGTGTGTAACTTGATCGCGGAGAATATATACCACCGCGAAACTGGTGTTTACAAAAACTCGTAAACACAGCCAACCGTATAGGTCGTCGGCCGAGCACGGCTGCTTCGAGGCATTGTTTTTCTACGTTAAATTCTCAGAACTGTTATTCGCATTAAATTTCCGAACACGCACAAACTTGTCTAAACTTGTCTAAACGTGCTCTGCCCCCACCACTCGG
>NW_017100897.1:0-13658 GCF_001263275.1 Habropoda laboriosa
ACAGCAACCTGTAAATCTGGCGTGACAGTGAATGTGTTAATAAGTAAATGTTGTTCAAATTATATCGTTCAAATTATTTTGTACCAAACATTTAACATGTATCGACGAAAGATAAATAAACTTTTGTGTGTTTTTCACAGATACCAAAGAATATCCTTGCATTCCATAAAATCATACTACAATTTTAATTTATTTGTGTTTCTTAATTTTATTTTTCAATTGAAATGTATATTAGGTCTATGCAAAAGTTCTCGTCGTATTTTTGTAAGGAATGTGTATTTATTTTTTATTATATTTGTAATTAATCGTTATTAAAATGATAATAATATATATTTATTGTCACAAGTACGAACTGTGAAAAATTAAAAAAGAAAAGAAACATCACAAGTGCCTTTTACAAGCGATGGAAACTTTTGCATAGACTTAATATTTCTCTAATAATTCTAATACACTGTTCGATAAAACTAACATTTTCTTTTAATACGTGAGAAAAAATAATGCCTAATTTTATTTAAATCGCCTTTATTTTTACGCCACCAGTATTTTGCGTCATTTTTCTTGCTGCTTAGTCACATAATTCTCACGCTTTTCCAATTTTCTTTCTTCCTTTGCTCGTTCACTTAAAGACACTATGTGGTCGCAAGGATAAGAGAAGAATAAGGGGCAAAAGGTGTAGTACTCCTTGAAATTCAGCCTCCACTTCTTTTTTCTCCTGACTGTATAAAGAAAATGACATCTTCAGAGATGAGAATTTTGTTTGGCGCACACCTTGAAAACTTCGTTCTAAAAGTTTTCGTGATCAATCATTCCGTGTGTATGATAAATGAAACGAAATTTACGAAAATATTTTGCTACAAAACAACCTGCGATTCTTCGCTATTTATCGCGGTATAAATTCTTGCCAAAGCTGTTCAACTTCAATTCGTTTAAAATTGAATTGTATTATTAACAACATTGGTAGTATAAATAGTAAAAAAGAATTACAATTTTTAAAATTTGTCACTTTCTTATTTGAAGAATTTCTAGGGAATAAATTAAAAAGAAGAAAGATATTAGGAAGAAGTGAAGTAGAAATAGGTTAGAAATTATTTGCTGTGATAGAATTAATTCAATTAATGGATGTAGTTAAACAACAAATTTCATTATATCATATCAAAGTTTTGAAAATTCATAAGTTCGTGTCGAATTTTATTATTTAGATCGATATTTCCAACGATCCTTTAAACTTGATAAAAAACACATAAGCGTCTTCTCATTCCACGACTTTCTCCTACTTTTATATTTTCTTTTTTCAAGACCAGTATATCGTCTCTGTAGAATTTTCTTGGACTTTCATTAAAATATATTTCACTTTCAGCATGAAACCGCTTGACTATGAATTTAAGCAACAGGTATTTAGTGTTTCATTATAGCACTATGTAAGAAAAGCTAATGTATCATAGATTGATTATATTTTCTTATCCTCAGTCTTATAAATTAAAACGAAAGCTGGAATTAAACTTATTTCTTTTTATTAATATAACTGTAGTATCGTAATTCTGAGCATGAGAGAGAAAGCGGGCGACGAGCGACGATAGCCAGGCCCAACGGGAGAAACCCCCGGCGACAAGAGGCTCACGAAGGGCCTGGCTATAAAGTACGGCCTGCGAGGGATGAAGGAACAGTGTGTTTGGAAAAGTCGAGAGGCGTGAATCGAAGAAGCGTGTGTCAAATGTATTATAGTTATTCTTATATTTTGTTAATAAATATCTATTTATATTTCTGATCCCACATAATTTTGGGGGCTCGTCCGGGATGGAGGCACCTACGGCTACACGAAGCCAGGAGGTGTGCGATGAAAACATCTCGAGGAGGGTTGCACGTCTCCTAAAAATGCGTTGTTTCGGCTGTGTGCCACTGTGTGGGGGAGTGTGCCCGAAAGTGTTGAGTTGTGTTGCACTGAGGACAATTCGAGGGCGAATGTCAGTTCAGGATGGCCGAGTGTAGTATCGGGGCCTCCATACCCAAATAGGAAACCGACAAGGGACAATACGGAGGGAATGGTTGGCGTAGCGCGCAAAGCCTCGGCTTGCTAAGCCGAAGGTCCCTCAATATTTTTCCGTCGGTTCCTACGTAACTGTTTCTACCGCATCTTGACCAGAATCTATGCAACGAGTCTGATTTGTTACTGCAAGGGAGGGGTTAATGAGAATATTACTTCCTCATCGGTACATGCTTACATTGCTGTTAAAATCTGAACAGTTTCATTTGAGAAAATACGATTATTAATTTCGAGGATTAAGCCAGTCGAATGGTTTGATAATTTCAATATGAAATCATTCCCTTTGTTAGGTTTGTATGATTTTCAACTTGGAGAGTTCAATAAAAATACAAATTTAAAAAAATGAAAAATAAAATTCTGTGAGATAAAACAAAAAAATAAAAGTAAAACAGTGCACTGTTACCTTGATTAATTCTACTATTTGTCCAAAAGGGGAGTTGCAAATTTACAGTAACTGTAAAATAAATTTTACTTCGAGAATTAATAGCTTTTACAAAAATATTTGCTTGTTTTATTTCTGAAAAGGGAATGTACCGAAATATATAAAAGGTTTACGATACTACTGTTAATTGGAGTAAATTTTAATATTTAAATTTAATATTGAACAATAAAATATTAACGAGGTCAAAATTATACAACTAGTATAATAAATAGAGCTGAAAATAGTTTTAATTATTCATCGATTGAAACGGAATTAAAACATGAAATAACAAAAAATATCTTTTTTCCATTAATTTCTGTTAATACAATTTTCCTTTCCATGCTGAAATAATCATTTCCTTTTAAAATAATTGCTCAACTGGAGCTGTTCGGGTCGAATTCACCCTCATCGGAAAAATATTCGAATATTTAAATAAATCCGTTCTTCATTCCTATTGTACAATTTTTTTTCTACATACAAATTTAGCAATTTACAGCAAATTCTTTGCAACACCAGATTAGACCTAATGAAATGAAACACGAGAACTGAATAAAATGTATAAATTTTCTAAATAACATTGCAATATCAAAGTTATCCGTTCCCTTACTTTTATTTTACCATTGAAACAAATGAAATTTTTAATAAATCAATTTCACGCTTTTACAGCACGCGAAATATTTTATAAGCGCGATTCGAGAGGGTCGGAAGGGAACGGAAAGTCCAGCAACATTCCGCGACAACTTGTGATCGATTAAACGCGGCGTTCCGCATTGTAGGCTGTCGCACAGTCTATGAACCACAGCACAGATCCGTCTATTGACTTATCGACGAGTTCAGACGATTTCCATACGTCTTTCAGAGTTCGCGTGAATCGCTGATGCGTTAAGCAGTTGCTGGCGAGGTCGATTTCCCCCGTAACGCGATCTGAACGTAGGAAAGATGAAGCGTAACGAGATTCAAGCCACGCTTTCTTAAGGATGGATCACCAATTAAAAGCATGAAGATATAGACTTGGTCGAACCCACACTTTTCGTTTCTTCTGTTTTTTTACCACTGTAGCTGCGAGGAGCAGGTCTTCTTCAGTCAGCGTTTGCAGCTTGGAACAAACTGACTTGCGTGTGGGCAACTTGTTGCTAGTAAGAAATGTAGCCTTGAAACTGAAGCAAAACTCAAATGTCCCTTAGATTATGTTGCTTCAGTGTGGACACAATGTTTCTATAAGTTGGCGCTTGTTGGAGATGTTTCGGAACGTGCAGCAACAAGAGGCGGCGAAAAGTTCCTTGTTGCTGCTTCAGTGAGGACGCTACTTTAGTCTAACAAGGGAGCATTCCGAAGTGATAATCATCGATACTGATGAAAATTTGGTACATGGTAATACTTTCAAATAATATTTGACACGCCATGTTTTCTTATCAGCAATGGTCCACGTTGAAGGGGTGAAAATCGCCGTAATTATCGCTGATATTCATGAAAATTAGGTACATGGTTGTTGCGACCCGATGAGGACGCAACGAAGTCGCGGTTCGGCGGATTATAGTAATAAGCCACTTAGTCACATTTGGCCGCCAGACCGAGGTGCCGACACAATGGTCCACGTTGAAGGGGTGAAAATCGCCGTAATTATCGCTGATATTGATGAAAATTAGGTACATGGTTGTTGCGACCCGATGAGGACGCAACGAAGTCTCGGTTCGGCGGATTATAGTAATAAGCCACTTAGTCACATTTGTCCGCCAGACCGAGGTGCCGACGTTCTGAAGACCGCAATATGCCCCCCGTGGACTCACTAGCGCAACACTCGGACAATAGGTCCCAAAAACACTCGGAACCATAAAACATTCGTTACCAAAAGGTCACAGTTTTCGTCGACCAATAGCCGAACACACCACGTTTTCCACCTCCATAACACAACCACCAATCAGAACCAACCTAATGCCTATATGTATATACATCTACGCACCTGAAAACCGACAATCACAGTAAAACGAGTGCACAAGACACATCGTCAAAAAAAAAAAATAACCGAATTTCAACTAAACATCTATCAAACATCTACCTCAACGAACCGAAAGAAAAACATCTATCAAACATCTACAAGTTTCAATACCCTCGAACCAGCAAGAACTATCATCAACCTGGGCCAGAACTCCTGGTCATAAGACTTGATCAAAGTCCACGACGCAACAATGGTAATACTCAAAAAAATATTTGTCACGCATTTTTTGAAAATCGCCCTTAAAAATGTGGCAACGAACATACTTGGTCGAAATACAAAATTATTTATTGTTATTTATTTTCCAAATTTGTCGTTGAAAAGTGCAAAATTCGTCAATTTACACTATTCCTCTACCTCTAACACTGTACACCAAACGTGAAGCCGTATTGTCGGGTTTTCAGATCGAATCATGATAAACCAAGTATACTAGTATGTCGAGGCATTCGATGAATCGTGTCTCGAATTTTTATGCGCACCCTGAAGGGAACTCTTGCTTGCTCGGTATTCATCGACTTCAACGATAGTGGGTACATATACATCGCAGTTCACTGACTTCGATGTGGAACTATAATGTTTGTTTGTTTGGAAATTCGTAACCGAACAAAAGTTTCAGACGAGCCGACTTATCGCCGCTCTTTTACGGTGTCCCATGGAGTCCGCTATCAAACGAAATTCGCTTCTCTGTGGATATTTATTGTAGCAGAGTTTCGCTGAAGTTGAAATTTCCAATTGAAGATGAAGAAAAAAAAAACAATATTTGAAAATAATTAGTAACGTCAAGTATTATAGTTTATGCTTTTATATTTTGAACCATACACACTTTATAACGACACTATCATCACAGCATAACTGCTCAATAAGTACGAATAAATTGAAAATATTCGGCAAATTGTTAAGAGTGAGTTGCATTATGGTAGAATAATAACTGAAGGTTAATGTCGTTAGGAAAGTTCTGTTGAATTATAATAATAACTCCGCCAAACATGAAGATATTTATGCAAAATAAGAACCATTACAATCGGTACACCTTTGCCAACGTTTCACTAATTTATTTGTGCCATCTACAAAACACAGGCAAGACAAAGAAAATGGATAAGTTTTCTCTTCCCATATCCTGCGGAACATTAAAGACCTTTTCTCCACAGAATTGTTACTTGCGATGAAAATTGGGTACTTAATAATAATCAGAAAAGATCTGATCAACGCCTCAAAACTTAAAGCACGTCTAATGGTCTATTGACGGAATTGCACAGCATAATTTTTTGAAAAGGGGAGAAACGTTTCTGAAAAATAAGGACTGCAAGGAATTCGTCCAGCACTATTGTTAATTACAGTGCAAAGGTTAAACGAGCTAAGGTACGAGACTCTACACATATGAGCGATCCTTGGCTCCGCGTTTTAACCCTTTGCGGACGAATGTCGAAGTACTGATTACATGCGTAACATGTAATTAAGTAATTACTTCAGTTATATTTTTTATCTGAATTATATCCAAATTACATTTTTCATAGGTATGCGTACTTACATGAGTTCATGGTCACGCCAACTATTTTCATTGCTTAAAAATGTATGAGTTTATTGGTTGCGTTCATAGTGTTTTGTGAATGCATATACATACAGTGACTCTCGCTAATATTCAGACGCTATTTAGAACATTATAACTTCTTGAAAATTGGACCAAACAATTTGAATTCTTTTCTGATTTTTTTCCGATTCCGAACCGATTTTGATGAAATTTTCAGAATGTGTATCATTGACGTAAATCTACAAAACGTATTTTTTAAATTTTCCTTACGAGCTCAGATAAAAAAGTTGTTAAATGTGACTTTTGCAATTTTCTTCGCGATTCCCACAAATTGCAATGTTGTCAAAATTTTTTGCACACGCCATCTAGCATACTAATCCTTCTAACTTATCAAAAAAACTCAAGTCGTTGGGTGCAATTTTAAAAAAGTTATTCTGTCCTAAAGAGTGTCCGAATATTAATAAGGCTCTGAAAAATGACCTTTACTGCTTTTTTCGCGATTCCCACAAATTGCATTTTTTTCAAAATTTTTTGCACGCGCCATCTAGCATACTAATCCTTCTAACTTATCAAAAAAACTCAAGTCGTTGGGTGCAATTTTAAAAAAGTTATTCTGTCCTAAAGAGTGTCCGAATATTAATAAGGCTCTGAAAAATGACCTTTACTGCTTTTTTTGCGATTCCCACAAATTGCATTTTTTTTCAAAATTTTTTGCACACGCCATCTAGCATACTAATCCTTCTAACTTATCAAAAAAACTCAAGTCGTTGGGTGCAATTTTGAAAAAGTTATACTGTCCTAAAGAGTGTCCGAATATTAGTGGGAGTCACTGTAACTCTTCATTCGCACCTCTATCTTTCCAGTCCACACACCCATTACAATCATTCTTATAATCTAGCATTCGTACAATTTTGACCATTTTATCCAGGAGGAAGCATTTCGAAATGAACGCTATTACGAAACAGGTCTTCGTGGACTATACTAATTCCAAACTTCATATTTCTTTCGCAGATGACACAAATAAATTAATAAAATATTGACAAATGTGTATCGATTGTAATGGTCCCTCTTTGGAATAAATATGTAAACTTCTGGCAGAGTTGTGATTACTTGAATTCTACAAGAATGTTACGAGAAGTGAAATTACGTGTTAATTTTTCGTAATTAAATAAGTGTTCCCGTAATTCCGAATAATGAAATAACGCAATGCTGAAATACAAGAATAATTACTTGCACAACACTTGCAGTTACATCCCCCCCCCCCCTCGCGCTCCATCATGAATATGAATAACACTCCTGGACATTTGCACCATGAATATGGTTAACAAGATGAAAGTACAAGCGTAACGGAGTACAGGTAAATCTGATACAATTACGTTATGCAAACGTGCATGTTACACGAAATATAATTGTTCATCGATATCGATACTATCTTACGAAGTCATATCAGCTACGTGCAATATTCTCGCGGAAATAGAACTGAAGCATATTGCTTGCCACGATACCTAACGCAACGTGTATACATATTGCTTCAGAATTCCGGCGTAGCAATTTGGCGCCATATGTGAAGCCAAAAGAGGTTCTCCACAATAAGTAGGCACTCTGGGATTAGTGTAATACCCGTGTCGTTTAGTTGCTGTTTCAGAAACACATTTACATTAGCTATGTAAATTGGACAGTTTCCAAATGTTAGAACCGTCGAAAAAGTTTAATAATCTTTTTAATACCTTCTGTATAAATTGTGCAGATTCTTGGAAGAAGGAGAGAGAGAGAGCTATAGGTGTTTGGAATTGGTATAATTCTGTTGGGTTCCACGGAAGACACACGATCACGTATAAAAGTTTATTAAACGGTGGACGTTCTGACTGGATGCTAATACAAAGATTGAGAGTTCCTAGGTTCTTGAGGTTATACTTATAGCATACCTATTTAACCCTTTGAGTGCTGAATACTCCCTGCCGAAGCTCTCCGTATTGCAATCGCTGCGGATGGAATACTTTTTCGCAACTAACAATAATTATTATAATAATTAATACTTTTACACGAAATGAAATAATGAAAGAACGGATGGTCCGAGGAACATATTCATCTTATACAGGGTGTTTCATAAAGAGTGTAATGGGGGGTTGCTGAGGTGACTCTGAACAACTTTTTCCTTTACCAAAATGTTGGTTGAAGCTTCGTTTTTGAATTATTAACGAAAAACACTGGCCAATCAGAGCGCGCGCAGAGCCCGCGCCCAGGCACGGTAGCGCAGGGACTCATCCGCGCGCGATCGTGAACAAACGCACTGACACAGCATGGGTACTGAGGGAAGCGTATATAGATTACACTATTATCCATACCGTATTGTAAACGGGAAAGTTTGGCTATTTATATCATATATCGGAAACCAGGGTGAGCTGCGCACCCCCTACTCCCGGAGGACAGCCGAGGACGAGGGACGGCACCTATTCGGCCGCATAGGCCACCTCCTCACGATAGTGTAACATAAAACTGTACGAAAGGCCTAAAAAAAAGTTTCCAAAAGATCAGCACCACAGTTCACACTTACACACACATATTCAAACATTGAACCACACACAATATTAATTTGGTGTGTAACAGACGCGATACCCCGAAGCAATAAAGTTTAAGAATCGCGTCGAAACAGTAAACATAGTATTTCTTCGTAGTATATTGTCAGAAAAAGTACTCTGACTCGGAGTAGGGTGGGCGTAAAATTAATCGAACGTTTCTACGTTTCCACAATAATATATTTTATTCAAAGACTATATCCACGTTATTCAGGCGTCGTTCGCAAAAGTATACGTGGAGGGTCTCGTGAAGAGTGAGTATGCGTTGTCCTGCCGATCCCTTGTTCACCTCCCCCGCGGAGTAGGCCCGGGAAAGACCCAAAGGGGCGGAGTCACTCCCACCGAGCGCGCTGGGCGTGGCTTCAAGATGCTCGCTTCACCGTCTCCGGCACGCTTCTCACAATATCTTCGAAATTTTTAATATCGCCATTTATTATTACCATAAATTTTAATTATCGCCGGTAAATTTTTGTCGAAAACGTTTTTTCTCACACGGCCGCAAATGGCTGAAGAATCGTTCTGGGTCTAGAAATCTGGTTAACTAATTGTCAGCATCGAGTAAACAGATCTTGAGCAACGATCGCTCGATCATAGCGTAGTTAAACGTCGGTATCGCAGACCCAACACCTTAACAATAACACTTACCATTTGATACAACTATGTCAATTTCGCAGGAATTCCGCAAACATAAACAGAGTGAATTAATTCCATTTATAACGTACACCGACCGCTTTTTCTCCTTTCCAACTGTCTTTCCCGCATCAGAGTATTTCTCTATATAATTCTGTTTGCCGTCGAGATATTGCACAGTTTACGTAAACAAAATAAACTGCTCAGAGCGGTGGATGAAGTTCTGAATTTAACGTGCATCACGTAATGTCAGCTTACAGATCTGTCCTTGAAGCGTGTTTAAGCACTTACATACATTACGCGTGTCTATATGCATCTTACAGTTCGTAATGTGACATAAAACTTATTCGTATAATTAGAATCGTTTAAAATACAATTTACAATTTAATTAGATATTTTCAGGAATGAAACTTTTTTCAACAAAAATTTTCCAATTTATTTATTTATTATTTTTCAATCATTATTTATAGAATTTGTAACAGTGTGATCCTTGAAATGAAAATTTTGAAGGGAAAATCATTAGGTACTGATTAAACACCTTTTTATGACTTACTTTGTAACGCCGAGATGGAAAATTAAGTTGATCAATAAGTATTCCTATTGAATTAATTAATGATAACGTGTGTATGATCATCGGTGACATAAGTGAACTGCAATGCTTACGAAACGTCGGAATAGTCTTTCCGTAAGGACACAGCCTACACCCCAAAGCTTCCGGTCTGTGGAGGCCTTAAATCTTTGAAGAAAATAAACACTTTGTATTACTTTATATTGTCTGTTTCTGAGGATAGACTGGTAATATTACGTCTTCGTTGAAGGTTTGTCACAAGTTTTCCTTCACAATTAATTTTATGTTATTTCTTAGCTCTCTATTTGGCAGTTAATTACATTCTTACTTCTATCTTGGTGATAAGATATTCACGGATTGCAGACACACAAAACACTGAGAATAAATAAAGATAGGTTTGTAATATTATGTCGATCTCGAATGTGTTGAGAAGTCTCCCATATAATTATAGATCATTCTTTGAGTTCGATAAACTATACACTATGCTCAGTTTAGAAAAATTGTCGATATTTGAACCGCTGCAGCTTCGTAAAAAAGAACGGTACGAAAATTTACCTTGACTCATTTTAAAGAGCGAAGCTTCTACTTTTACACTCCTGAACTTTATTCTTTCGAAGATCACTCTTTGTCGTAGAACCGAGTTAGAAGATCCACAGTTAAAGAGCTCTTTTTTCTTTTGGAATTTCACAAATTTAAACGACTCTACGGAGTTTAAAAACTTTTTAATGATTTATAATAGAGTCCTTGTGAAGGGAAGACTTTCCTCTACAGCGTTATCTTAAGACGAATTCCCAAAAGAATGTTTTAAACTCCGTAGAGTCGTTTGAATTTGTGAAATTTCAGAAGAAAAGAAAGGATCTTTAGTGTTTCTGTTCTACAACAAAAAACGATCTTTGGAAAAATATAATTCAGGCTTCAGGCTTTAAAATGAGCCAAGATAGACTTTCGTACGTTTCTTTTTTACGAAGCTGCAGCTGTTCAAATATCGACAATTTTGCGGTCGAAATTTAATGCTCCTTTCAGAAAATTTATTTATCTACATAAACTAACATATTTCAATTTTTATCATTTTTAGGTAACTGTTTTAAATCTACATTACTTATAAGGCACATACTTTATGTAGCGTAACTTCAAATTCAAGTGAAACCAGTAGAATGAGCATTTGTACTATTTGTAAGTAGTATAGATCAGTGATTTATCAGACACAGGAGAAACCTATCATAAGGGTGCTTCAAAGATAGGTGGCCAAACTTTGGTGTCATATCAGAAGTGAAAATAACTAACTCCAGAAAATTAAATTTATTAAACTTTTTCTTACTGATAAAGAATTAACCATGAAACATGTGCTTTGATACTAAAATTGGAAGAATTTCTAAAAGTTGGGTTGATCATTTTGGCTTCGGAGTGGGTCATATTCTACTCTTCCTAAGAGTGAAAAAAGGTCGTATAAACATAAATCCGGGAACTCTTTCTTTCTAAAATATAAACACTTTTTGTTAACCTCGAAAAGTAAATATTGCTTAGAACAAATCATCGTAATGTTGAAGGCAGTTTATGTCATAGTAAATCAGTTTCTATCTAAACGTTTGAGACTTAAGACAGTTATCACGCTGTCTTATTTTTATTACACCTAGAATTTCTGAACGTCTTCGACAGTCTCTGAAACAGAAGGAAATCATTTTCAGTAATTTGTTTAAGAGAGTTTTAAACATTCCTAGAAAACTCTGTCACAAACGAAAAGTATGTATCTATATGTATTTCGGAAAGGAAGAATTTTCGAAACTACGTTTACACAACTTTCTTTCATTCTTAGGAAGGGTAGAATAAGACACCAAAATTTGTTCACTTATTTTCGAAGCACACTGTACATTACAGTTATAATTAATTTTAATTACCTACAAGAATGTGTGAAACATTGTTCTTATTTGTTATTTTTAACAAATATTGCAACGTTAATCTGACAAGTATCCTGGAAGAAAGCACAGAGGTAGAAGAATGTAACAAAATTAATTACAACCTGACCTCTCAAGAAGGAGAATTCTAGATGCTAAATTATGAAAGAACGAGGAAAGGTAGTCAGCTGAAACGTAATGTTCTATTGATGGTCGTTGCTCTTGAAATTTATAGCTTTTCTAGTTCTAAGAGGATGTCGAAGGGAAGAATCATATTCCAAATTAACGACATATACTGAACTCTTCGTTACATATTTAATTGCTTGTAATACATTTCATTATTTTCGCAATGAACGACGAACATTTTAGGATTAAAATATATTCCTTTAACTAATAATCAATATTGCTTCTTTTCGATTCGTCGCCAAAAAATTCTATCATAATTAACTAATATAAGTGAAATTTTGTTTTA
Organism: Habropoda laboriosa; assembly: GCF_001263275.1. Classification (NCBI taxonomy): domain Eukaryota; kingdom Metazoa; phylum Arthropoda; class Insecta; order Hymenoptera; family Apidae; genus Habropoda; species Habropoda laboriosa. The sequence continues at coordinate 12,122 of NW_017100897.1, forward strand.
ATTTTTGGTGCTTCCCAAACGTATTATTTCATAATTATACAACTTTCGTCGTTTTATATAAAATCTACATAATATTAATGTAAACGTAAGTTATTTTTCTTAGAAAAAATATTTATTTCTAAACAAATATTTATTGCAATATTACACAATTACAAAAATACTTCATTTCTCATTGCTTAAATTTAACAAGTGTCATAACAGTTAACTGCATAACAGTTCTGCAAAATTTCTTCAGTCTACACTTTTTGTAGAAAATGAGGAAATTTCATCTGTTCAAACAACTTTGGACATCACTGCATTTGTACTAAACAAGAAGCACAAATCGAGCTCACATATTTCCGACATAAACGCTTAAATAAACAATGGATCAACGAACGAGCAATTTTCAAACACTACAGAAATATTCAACACTCCATTAGAATTATTCTGCTGCACAGAAGTTGGATTACATTTGAAAATACACGAACGAGTACCACGTTTAACTGTACCTTTCCTTCTTTTTTTTGCTCTTTTTTTTAAAGACTCCACTTGTAATATTTTAACAATGCTAAAAGCACAGATTTTTTTTTTTTTAAGAAAGTAGCATGACGTACTCGTAATAAAACGGTCGGTTGAATTCGTATTCGGAACGAACTGCAAGCGAAGAAACGGATCAGTTTGCTTTTCATATTTTCCGACGCTTCGTTCAAATAAATTTTTCATACCAGCTGGAAATATAATGAGACGCGTTTAAGAAAACAAAAATTAAAAGGTGCAGAGTAGCTGAACATACGTATTTGTCGAGTATATTTCACTAAAGTAATGAAAAGGATTGTGTACTTATTTTTGTTTGCAGCGTTAATTTTCAAGGAACTCACTATGTGACAATAAAGTGTAAAATTAAGTTGAATTAAAAATAATGTGTTTAAAATTTTTTAAAATATAGAATTATAAATTACCCTACTAGAATTTCAGTTAGGCATGCCTAAAGACGAATGTGGGCCTAATGCGGAAACGATTGAGCACACCTAAATGCTGCAAGCCTAATCGTTACTGCATTAGGTCCTAATTCGGAAGGAATGATCCATGCCTAAGTTGGGCATTCCTAACAGTTGCCATACGTGGCCCAAATGGAGGTGGCCGAGCGCACGCCTAAGTTGGGCATTCCTAACAGTTGCCATACATGGCCCAAATGGAGGTGGCCGAGCGCACGCCTAAGTTAAACATTCCTAACAGTTGCCATACGTGGCCCAAATGGGGATGGCCGAGCGCACGCTTAGGTTGGGCATTCCTAACAGTTGCCATACGTGGCCCAAATGGGGATGGCCGAGCGCACGCCTAAGTTGGGCATTCCTAACAATAGCCATACGTGGCCCAAATGAGGATGGCTGAGCGCACGCCTAAGTTGGGCATTCCTAACAGTTGCCATACCTGGCCCAAATGAGGGTGGCCAAGCGCACGCTTAGGTTGGGCATTCCTAACAGTTGCCATGCATGGCTGAAATGGGGATGGCCGAGCGCACACCTAAATTAGGTGGAGTGGGGCTCTCAAACTTATA
>NW_017100897.1:14266-14477 GCF_001263275.1 Habropoda laboriosa
GTTGGGCATTCCTAACAGTTGCCATATATGACTCAAATGGGGGTGGCCGAGCGCACGCCTAAGTTAGGCATTACTAACAGTTGCCATATGTGGCTCAAATGGGGGTAGCCGAGCGTACGCTTAGGTTGGGCATTCCTAACAGTTGCCATGCATGGCTGAAATGGGGATGGCCGAGCGCACACCTAAATTAGGTGGAGTGGGGCTCTCAAAC
>NW_017100897.1:14630-17214 GCF_001263275.1 Habropoda laboriosa
CTCTAATATGGGCCTAATGCGGTTGGCCTCATTGGGAAAGCCTAATGCGGCCCTAACTCGGCTTTCCCAATTAGGCGGACGTGAATATTCCGCGGTACATACCGCATGCGGGCCTAACGGACAAATTAGGCTAGCCTAATGCCGACCTCATATCTGCCTAACTGAAATTCTAGATGGGGAACTTCGAAACTGCAAAGATTAATGAAAAATAAATTAGTGTATAGTATAATTATTTGTTTAACGGCCCTATCTCGGCTTTCCCAATTAGGCGGTCGTGAATATTCCGCGTTACATACAGCATGCAGGCCTAACAGACAAATTAGGCTAGCCTAATGCGGACCTCGTATCTGCCTAACTGAAATTCTAGATGGGGAACTGCAAAGATTAATGAAAAATAAATTAGTGTATAGTATAATTATTTGTTTATTTCGACAGAAGTCGTCGTATACTTGGCCAAAGGCGTTTTAATCATTTGTGCCGTTTATTTTGATAGTGATGTAAGTCCATTTTCATAAATATTGAGATATTTAAGGGTTCGCGTTTTAGTCGACTGGAAAATAGTAACGATCACTAGCAGTCTCACTTTATGTTTTTTGTGGTGACAAATATTTCAACTTTTGAGGCATATAAAATATATCGGAATTGCTTGAACGAAAATTGAGACTCTGTGACCACAAATGGACCTACACCACTATCAAAATTATTAAATTTTTAGTAATGTGACTTTGAGGTGGGTGAGGAACGTCGTTACCCTGTTTTCACCTCAATTTATCAAAGTATAAGTGTATGGTCGGCGTACAATTGGTCCAGAAAATACAATCGTTTACTTTGTTAATTGTCTCAGCGGCAGCGGTTCGGCGGGTACGTCGCGATGGTCGGTAAAGGAACAAACTTTCTGGAGGTGTAGGCGTACTGGGTTTTTATATTGTTAGGACAGGGAGACAGGAGTAGCGATAGAATTTGGCGGGTACGTCGCGATGGTCGGTAAAGGAATAAACTGTCTGGAGGTGTAGGCGTACTGCGTTTTTATATTGTTAGGACAGGGAGACAGGAGTAGCGATAGATAAAGATAGAAGTGGAGAAAGTGGTGGAAACGGAAAATTCGTAGAAAGCGGGCCGTTCGTCCTCGTGCGAACCTAGATGCCACATGTGCGTTTCTTAGGCTACTCGAGGACGAAGGCAAGTCTATACCCGGGGAGAGACAAAAGAACGGAAACTAAAATCTGAAGGAGTTGGAAAAGAGAAACTCGCGTGGAAGAATAGAACGAGGTTCCATAATTTTTAACATTTCTTCGTAAATTCGAAAATGCCTTTCACTGTAATTTTTTGCATGAATTCTGTCAAGGCAGGTTTTGAGATAAATAATCAGAGAATCTTTCACCGTTGAAAAATTCATTTCAACGTTAACATTAAGAAAGTTATACAAGAAAAACTAATTGGGGGTCCGACTTTGGTCACATTTTTCTACTTAAAACTATATTATATTTTCAAGCAAAATTGCATATAACTTTAAACAACATTATACATTAAAAATAAAGAAAATATTCCTGGTTTTTAATTTATTAATTTAAAACATCTTCGTTGACACCGTGAGAAAGGTTTTTGAAATAATTGAGGTGCACAGGTAGAATATAAGGCAATAAATCATTCGTATCCTTATATTTAGCCGAGGTTATGGGTATAAAAGTTTTGTATAGAGGTGATAATTTGATGTTTTTAGAATGTTTTGGTCTATGATATTTCATGGTAAGATTTAATTCGTTTTACGTGCAATTCATGCATAATCTCGATAATGGACTTACACCCACCATCAAAATAAACGGCTCATTTCTGTAATTTAATGTACGAAATCTGATATCCGTGATTTTGACGGGTTTGGTTGTCCCTAGTGTTAAAGACCGCATAAGGAATGTGTTAGCTGCGGTAAGAATTCACCTCGTATCTTCTACACCAAATCACATTTGGGATACCCCACATTCAATTCGAATCTTCTTGGGTTCTGGACCCTCACTGGCCCTCAGCCATACGGCAGAGTACGCCTATTCTATCACTTCGAAGTGGCACAATAAATTTCTATCGAATTACTTAACATCACCTACTGAGAATTGCAGGTGGATGAGAAGTATGCTTTAAAACGGGTAGGTAATTTTACATTTCAAATGAATAGCGAGGAAAAGTATGGACATACCACGTTAAATGTGAAGCATCGATGTAGAAAAATTTGAAATAATAGCTTTTGTAGAAGGTAGATTAATCGCGGTGGTACAAGTTACTTGAACTTTTCAGTGCTTTGGACTTAACGATCGATATCAGCTTATGCTTCTCACAATTCAATTAATACACTTGAAATTGTTTTAAATATTTTCACAGAATGCTTATATTTTTAAATTTATTAAGTGCCCAGAATAAAAGTTTATAATAAATATTGTAAAAGTTCCACTTTGTTACGAAATTTGCAATTATTTATTTATATCCGTTGTTTTGGATTAATTCGTTGAAGAATTTATTCTGGGATATAGGACTTTGATAGTGTGGGACATAAATTCAATTAATCTGATTGATCGATTTTTATAAAGTATGTTAA
>NW_017100897.1:18213-27777 GCF_001263275.1 Habropoda laboriosa
CTGGAGATATTACAGTACTGAATTCAACTTATAAAAATCAAATTAAATACTCCAAAGTTCTGCCAATTACTCATGTTTGCAAAAATACACTGTAATCTGGAATAAACTTCTGGTCTCCAATTTGAAAACGGATTAATATATTTAATAAAAATTCGGGCAATACTATAACGCACGTTTCTATGACATTATGACAGTTACGTTAACATTTCAAGATATAAAATTTTATGGATTAAATAATTCGCATTTTTTTATTTCTGTCCATTAAAACTTGTCCATCGAACCTCTGGAAAAAGCCCCTGAAATATGACCACCCGCGACACTTCGATGCCTAGAAAGTCTCGAAGGTTAAGTCTTCCAAGATTTGTGTTTCCGTATGGCGCGTTCTCTGGCTCGTACCCAATTTATTTCATTGAACCTGGATGCCCCTCGTTTACACTGTCTGGAAGTGGCTGGCTAACGTTCGGGAACTATGTTTCGATTTTTCCGGTTGCTTCAATAGTTTGTATTCTTTTCCACGGGAACAGAAAATACTCGCGGCAATTCGATTAGATTTCGATTGGACGTAACAAATATTTACGTTCAATCTGTTAAATTGGCCATATTTTTCTTTCTTCTACCAACGTCAATTAATATTAGGCGTAGAAATGTGTTTGCTGCTTTTTGGTTTTGCTGTCTATAAAATCACTTCAACGTTGACATTCATTTGCATGAAATAGCGTGTCGCTTATCATATTGCTGATGAATTTAAACGACGAATTGGAAAAAGGACATTACTCACTGGTTAAAGGGGAACAACGCTTCGAAGCCAGAGAAAAAGCGTGTTCTTCGTGAATTATTTTTGAGACACACATGCTTCGTTGGAATTTTATCGATGGAGGATTTAAATGTGCATATATTGAGCGATGTTTAAACATTTTTTTTTTTACTAGTAATGTACATATTTGAACACATTATAGAGATCGCTGTACAATGTCACGCGCCGAACAAAGCCTCGTGTTTTCCCACTTTGTTCGCGTTCGTTTCATCTGGGGAAAGAAGTTAGAACAATTTTCTAATCTATATTAATGTAGTCCCAGTTAAGCGTGCGGAAATTAAATTGTAATAATTTTTAGAAAACTGGCAGAGCTTGAAATAAAAAGTTTTAAAATTTCGATAAAAAATGAGCATATTTTGAGGTGAAAATAATACTGCATATCATTTAAAAAAAATTTCACAGAATATAGTATCAACATTACATCAGAAGTATTCTCATGACAAACAATTCCAAATCAAATAAAAAATAAACACACATTCTTGAAAAACATACGATGAAAAATAGGTACAATAGATCCAATTAAACGAATCAACACTACAATCAGCTACGATAGAGTCTTTACTAAACAGAATACCTTTATTGTAATTACAAAAGCTTTCACCTATCAAAATCGTCAGATCTTTTAGCCAGTCCCTGTACAATACATTCGACACGAGCATAATGTGTCCCGATACTCACGAACGACAGTGTATATACGTGTAACACAAAAATTGTCTAGTCGACAGAATCGGATAGTGATCGAGTAATCCAGGATGGCCATAATGTTCCATTATTTCGATCCCTCTCGTAAAATGACCGCGCGTTCTAGGCGGTAGAGGCGTAGCGAGCAATAAGCACAGTAGCTTTATTTCGCAAGCGCGTTTCCCGTCCTTTTACACCTGATACGAAAAGAGCCTCGAGAATCGATAGCTGTCGCCCTCGTCATCGAGCAAGCCTTACTCGCAGCACCCTCTTTAAGATGTTGACGCCTCGTTGAAGGAATGAAAGGTCACAAGGGTGAGAAAGATAGAGCGACTGAAAAAGGGGTTTGGGGTTGTCCAAAATGGGATAAAATAACGGCTCGGATAACGGGAGAAAGGGGATAGGGGTAGGTCTGTACACGTGTGTGCCGTGGACCAATATTTTCTTTCAGAGAATGGATAAAAGATTAGTTTACAAATACTTACTGAACTATCGATGATGTAACGAAGATGATATTTGGCGATTTTAACCCTTTCGCTGTGTTTCTGTTAACCCATAGCATACCAAGGTGAAACGATCAACGTTCTTTACCGGGTTTCTTTTTATTATTAACTCAGTTTCTGTTGTATTATTTTTTGTTATTTCCAGATTTTTAGTGAATCTAATGAAAATGCGATACTACCAAAAATCTTTTTATTGTTAACTCAGTTTTCTTTTGTATTAGTTTTTGTTATTTCTACGTTCTCATTGAAAATTGTGAGTTTTGTTTGTTAGAAATATTTATTTATCTGTAATTCCTTATTTAGAAAATAAGCTACAGCAATTAATGTGCGTAAAATAATGACAAAAATGTGCAATACAAACAAGTGAAAATAAACAAAATAAATCATGCATAAATCATTCACTCACATTTATTTATTTAGAAAATACTGGTAAAAGTCGTGAGTTTTATTTGTTAAAGAGTATAAAAAAAGAAAATCTTAACGTTGCTCTTTTTTCCAGAAAATTTTTGTATAACTTGCAGTGCACAGTGATTCCAAATTTGTGGCCGGTAGTGTACATAGCTCAATCTTCTCGAAACATTTAAAAATTGGAATGAAATATTTGCAAGCGTATCGTTATATTTACCTCCTCTTCCTCGCGATCCTCCTTTATTATCTAAAATTATACAACTGTGCGTTTCCTTGATATTCACCCAGAGAATTGAATTTTCTCAAACTAAAACGGAACCGCGCGATATTTCGCTGTTTCGAAACGAATACAAAAACTGTATTGATAATTTAGCCACTGTAAGCTCCGCGAAGTCTACATCGTTGATGAATTACGTTCCGAATAAGAGGGAACATTTCAGTTCCTCTCTGTTGAATACGAATATCTCTTCTGAAATGATGACATCGACATTGGATATCTTCATCCAGCTGAAGCCGTTAGTAGGCAGACAAGATTTAATTAAGCACTTGATTTAATGCTCACAGATTCATCTTGATTTGGAATATTATTCATAGATCCCGCGGCGAGCCGTGTGTGCGGGGCAACTTTGCAAACTTTTCGGAACAGTGCAAACGCTGAACTGTAAATTTTAATCAATCAAGGAATCGGTGCCGTTCCATCCTCGTTTAGCGTCGCGATTATAAATGATTCGTCAAATATTCAATACAGCGAGCGTTTCGTTGGGAAAAACTGAACAAAATGTTGCGATAAGTAAGATGAACGCGATGGTTAAATTGTTTATTTATCACGTGCAAAGAAAGTTTTCAGTGAAATATGCTAAATGTAATTGTTAACTTTATCGAAATTCGGGAAAAAATGTCGAGCGTTCCATTTAAAAAACTGAAGGTAACTTTCGAATCTCGATAAAAATGTAAGATAGTAACGAACGACCTGTGACCTTACGTCTTCCCTTTGATACTGTGCAACTTTTGTTTGAAGTGCTTTTTCATACAGCAAGTAATTTATGAGTAATTTAACGTCAAGTTAGGTGCCTCGCTCTGCATAAAAATTCGAACTTAATATAGAATGTCTCCGATCTGGTGATACAACTGGAAAGGGGGTGAATCTACATGAAAAAATAAGTCGAAAATGTAGAGTGACATTTTTTCGTACGAGGTTTCATTTTCGAATTAATTAATCTTGAAGATTCGCCGGGTACGGGTGCACTTACGCCAGGGGTGTCGAACCTCTCCTCCAGGAGTTCCACGAGTCCTACTACACATTTGTGGCACTGGTAGTGTCAGCTACAAACAAGGGACTTAGATAGTTACAAAGACATTGCTCAAATAATAATAAGATGGGTTACATCGCTTGTAACGTTTCGTCAGAAATGTAATTAAAGCTGTCGGTAATGATGTAATTAACGTCTTTTATAAAATTAACCTCTACCAACGACATTACATGAAAAAATCAAGTAACATTGCACAGTACACAAAGAATTATTGTAATTGAACACGATACCACAAACTTTTTCTATCAAGAATTAATTACAAGCTTAATACAAAGGGTAAATTTTGCAGCTTTGGGGATTCCCCGATTAATATCTATTCCAATTCAAAGAAAAAGTCAAGTAACACTGCATAACACACAAACAGTTACCCATAATTGAACAGGACACCACAAATTCTTTCTATCAAGAATTAATTACAAACCCAACACAAAGGGTAAATCTAGCAGCTTCGGGGATTCCCCCGATTAATATCAATTTATCTATTCCAATTCGAGGACCATCATCGATTCAACCTACCACACAATCCCAGTGAAACACGAACAGAATCAACATTCCTTTCATCAAACATCCCGTCGTCGAAAGCAATCGGTACATTTCTCGGGCGAGCCAGAAAAGAGACTCCGGTAAAAGGGTGAAATCCGTAACAAAGAGGCTCTCGTTTCTCAAACGCAACCGACCCCTCCGTTTCCCTAACCGTCCCCCCCAAAAACCGCTGAAACCCACGCATCGCGTAATTCCCCCGAACAAACATATTTTCCCATGCGTCTATACCTATTGCGATACGTACGACGATGCAGTGGCGCAAACTTGCTTCACCGGAAGTAGGTTTTCGCGTAGGTTTACCTACGCAACCATCTGACGCGGTAGCCAGTCTGTATCGTTGCGCGCATCGCGACACAGTCACGTGTATTTCCCCGGCGAGCAAAGTAGAAACAAAGACAGAGATAGAGAAAGAGAGAGAGACAACGAGGAACAGCAAGCAAGCACCTAAAAAAGAAAAGAAGAAAAATCGGTGCTCTCACATAACCCGAAAAAACCACGTCCCCTTTCGAGTCCAACGTGCACGTCCCTCGTGTGTCGGCGTGGTTGTGTGGTGGCGGTCGTGGTCGTCGTAGTGACTACCCCTAACGCATACGCATTCGAGCCTCTGCGCGCGCCTCTTTTTCCACCCTACCTAACGTCCCGCGACCCGCACACCACCCCTACTAATAGTCTCTGGTAGAAGACAGAAACGACGGCTTGGTTCGAGGTCAGTTCAGTCCGCGCACAAGTCGAGAGAGCCGGAGCCTTCGTCTTTCCATCGTAGGGGAAGTGAAGTCGGAGTCGCGAGACGAACGAGTAACACGATGACCTTTCGCTGGTGTCGGGTGGTGGCACGGTGAGGATCAACCGGTAACGATACCGTGTTTCCACGCTATTCCGAGAGCATTAGGAAACGACGCCAGTGGTGGTTAGGAGAGAAGAGCGTATGCTGTACATCGGTGATCGAAGAACAAAAGGGAGAGAAAAAGGAAGAGGAGGAGGTGGAACCTGGACCCCGGCTAACGTCGTCGAGAGAGTATCGTCGAAGGCGAAACAGAGCTAGTGTCCATTGTGCCAGTCAACGGTTGTACCTCGAGCAGCGCCATCGTCACAGCCAGCATCGACATGGAGGATACGGAAGTGGAATAGTGTCGTTGAGATGCTGTGAAGGAGTCTCGAGACATGAAGAGAGCGCGACCGAGGGTAAGTAGATATCTCCCTTCTCCCTTCTGGCTAGATCGCTCCACAAGTTATCCCGAGTGGATCCCTCTCACACCCCGAGGGACTCCTCGGCCAGCGAAAGTTCATCGAGCAGTGCCGGGGAGTCGTACAGTTTTTGCCGCGTACGCTAATTACATTCCCCGTGTTTTCACGGCCGATTACATTGGTATCACAACCGACGACAGCCTTCTCGAGTGGGTCTAAGCTCTACGCGAACCGCAAACATTTCACCGCTTTCGAGTATGTGTACCACCCGTCGCGTTCCCATTTCCTTTCATTTCCTCTATCTTTATCCAGCGAAACAGCAGCCGAGAAACCAGAGGCGGAAGTTAACGAGGATTTCCTCGGTCGCGCGAACGCGACCGTGTTCTTTCCGCTGTCCTACTACTCCGTTCTATCGTGTCCTCTATTTTTTCCCACTCGTCACTCGCCTACAAAACAGACGGTCTCAAAGCTACATTATGGAGGTTCTCTGATCAATCTTAACATCTCTCTGTTCCCGCTACTTTCCACGTTCCGCCAGGTGGTAACTCGTTGAAACACCGCCTTCGAGACCGAAAGAGAACGCGGGTAGAAGATCGGAAAGAGAATTCCACCAGTCTGAGCATTAACTCCGACGAGCTTAATCGCTTTCTCTACCCTTATCAATCTTCAGTGCAAAGCACTAGTTCGACGCACTCTCGTATTCCGAACTTTCTTTACCAGCCGCGTCGTATCCTCCTTCTTCCGTCGCTCGCATGGTGTATTTTCGTTCATTGATTTATCGGATTCACCACTTTCTCGCTTTCTCGCTCGATCGCCGCCGCCGCCTGTCTACCCTCCCCCTGCACCGGTTGTTGGTTCGATTTCGTTACCGCTTCGACAGGTTAATCGCACCTTGTCTCATTCCCTGTCCTTCTCCCTATATCTTCTTCCTTCGTGTATTCACCCCTCTTTCCTATACTCCTTCTCTTCTTCTCCAGACCAGCTTTTACACCTCTTCCTTCACCACCGCTGCTATCGTTTCTCTCTCTCCCTCCTGGCTATTTCTACGTGGACGATCGAAAGAAAGAATCACGGTGGCAATGTCGTTGGGCGTACCGAGAGGCGCTTATCGGCGTTTCGTGCACGCAGACTATCGATTCCCGCGACAAGGGGTCGACTGCTACTGCCGCCGCTTAGGCCGACTTGTAAACCAGCTCGTACGAGCTCGTAGAACTCTCGTTGCGCTCGTGACAGCCTTGTCTTTGTATAAGCGCCTTCTGTCATACTGGTCAACAACCTTCTCGAACGATGTCAAGCTACTAACCCCACCGTCGTCGTGTTCGTCCGGGTCGTCGATTCGAGATGGTTCAGGGACGGCTGCCACGGATAACCGGAGAGAGAGAGAAGACCGCCTTCCTCGTGATTTCGCTGATCGATGTCTGCTAGTTTGCAGCGTGCTTTTGGGGATCGTTCCTACGGGGGGAGAATTCTTGGCGGCTGCGGTCGCGTGCATTTCGAAAATTCCGGAATTTCGCGGTTGAGCCGGCTGAATAATTGCGCTGAGATACGTTTTCGGAGCGGGTGGATTATTAATATTGGCCGCAAACCGATTATTGTTGTCGGTAGTGGGCGATTGTGATGGTTAATGAGGGTGTTTTGGTTGGAGTGGGAGAAGGTTGGTTGGGAGTTTTTGTTTCGAGTATTGAAACTTTGTATGGAGTTTACGGAAGGTTGGGCTTCGTTTTATGGCTTGGTGGTAATTTCAGGGTTCTTGTTGGTGACTTGGGAAGTTTAGTGGTTAAATAGAAAGAATTTTCGAGTTGTGAACTTTGACTGTTGTAGTTTTGGGTGAAATAAGAGTTCTCCAATTTTCGGTGGTTTCTTTGTTCATGTGAAGATACTTATATATTATTGAATTAATTTGAATTATCATAATTTTGGGTGAAATAAGGGTTCTTCAATTTTCAATTATTTTTTAGTTTATGTGAAGATGTTTATATATTACTGTATTAATTTGAACTATCATAATTTTGGGTGAAATAGGGGTTCTCCAATTTTGAATTGTCAGTAGGTTCATGTGAAGATACTTATGTTGAATTAATTTGAACTTCAATTATCATAATTTTAGGTGAGATAAGGGCTCTTCAATTTTGAATTGTATTTTGGTTCATGTGAAAATATTTCTGTATTCTTGACTTAATTTGAGCTTTAACTATCATAATTTTAGGTGAAACAAGTGTTCTCCACTTTTCCATGGTTTTTTGGTTCATGTGAAAATATTTCTATATTATTGAATTAATTTTAACTTCAACTATTATAATTTTGGGTGAAATAAAAATTCTCCAATTTTCGATACTTCTTTGGTCCAAGAATTAATTTTAATATTATCTATAGCTGGTTGCGTATTTTAAATTACTATAGTAGCTAATTGCCCACACAGATATTTAATAGGAAGAAGCAAGATTCAATGATATTCTAAATATAATCATCCAGTGAATTTATTGAAATTCATTAGTTAGCATGCTCGTTAAAATAATTTTTAATTGAAAGTCTAATAAAGCGTTGCGAATTCTGGGTAAATGAAATTTATGATAACGAGAACCGTTTCTCTTCTGTACATTCAAACAAACAACACTAAAAACATGCATGAATTGAATTTTGCACGGTTGAAAACAAAAAAATACTAATAATTTTTTAACGTTTACTAATTGTTCTTCATTACAATATTAATAAACATGATAATTTGTCAGTATTTTAAATAGATGGTCAATATGTATACTAACTCAAACCAAAAATTTAAATTTGATTGACCAAAAAGCAAATTAATGCCGGCCAAATAAACAAATTAATTATTTTTACAATTTTTATAATTAATTGACAATTAATTATTTATACTGACCAAAATATTCATTTTCACGTACTATTTATTTAAAAAAATACTTACCGTTAATTAAAAAAACCCTTTCCAAAGAAATAGAAATGTTTTTCCAACACTTTCTTACCGGAATGATAAGTAACATATAAAACGGAAGTCGCAGATTCTAAAATTGCGAATCTCACGAAAATAAGGCGAAAATATTCTGCAATGAAAATTAAAATTTTTTCTCAAAATTATTTTATTACATTCCTGAACATTTATTCGTAGTATCTGAGCAGTTGTAACGTTTCAATCGACAAAAGACCAGGCCGCCCTTTGCCTACGTATTTGCCTCACGCCTAATTTTTCTTCCCGTTTTTCTTTCCAGTTAACCGAAAATGAAAAATTTTTTTCACGCAGCCACGAACGCGCAGAACGCCGAATAAAAGCATGGCCGCGTAATTATTCAGGGGTCAAACGTGGTCGCGTCGGTCTTCTCGGTGTTTAAATATTTCCCTTTTTGTTAATTTATTCGTGCGTTGCATCGTAATGTTGCTAGCCTTGGCAGGGCGCCACGTGAATTTCGCAGGTAATATATTATCGCTTAGAGCCATTCATTGCGCTAATTACACAGATGCGCGCGCTTTTTCCCCCGTTCAATACACAGTCGTCGCCGCGACTTTTTGCAAACGACACTTCGCGGCTCAGATTTTTCGTTGACCACCGATTTCACGTTCCCCCCCCCCTTCTGAGTGCTTCGTGAAATGGAAAAAATTCTGTGCACAGTTTGAAAACAAATATGTATACCTACACACGTATAGGTATATACAAGGAAGAGATGTGATTCAAAGTGAATACAATTTTTGGTATGTTATAATTTGAAAGCAAGTAACATTGAAATTTTAATTGAAATTATAGGGAATTGGTTAGGCTGCAGAATTATAGTGTGAATAGGTTAGAAATAAGATTTTTGATATGTGAATATATTTATTTGGTTATAATAAAAGTATGAAATAGATATTTTGTAATTTGCGAGCAAGCAGCATTAAAATTGTAATTTAAAATTTTACAGTAAATTATAGTGAATAGCTTAGAAATATAATTTTTGAAAAAATTCTCCTCCCTCTTCTATACTGTTGCTGATTATGCTAGATTTTAATTTTTGTAGTGTGATTATGTTCATTTCAGTACAATTTCTCTCTAAAGCTAGCAATAAGTTGTACAATTACTGGAACAAACGAAATAAGGTTTCCAAAATTTTCATGTTTTTTTTTTTTATTTACT
>NW_017100897.1:28353-29702 GCF_001263275.1 Habropoda laboriosa
TTTTATATACAAATTTTGAGTGTTACTTTTGAAAAAATTTCAAGAAAGGAAATTGTATTTTTTAAATTTAATATTATTACACAAATTATTTTACCTGAATCGCTCAAGATTTATTATTTAAAATAGTATGTCAAATATTTTTTTATTTAAATTTTACCCAAATCTGAGTATTTTTATCATTGCAAACGTGTCACGTTAGCGATATTGCTTGCCATTTTGCAGTTTCATACTGAAAACGATTATTGTGTCCTCTGTATTTCGTCACTTTATAGTAATATACTGTGAATTGCTATCACGACTTTCCTCGTCGTTGTACATTTCTTACCACGTTGCAGTGATTCGTCTTACCGTTACGAATTTCAACATTTATCTTAATTGCTCACCTATTCATTTGCTACAAAGCGATATAAGTTACCTTTATTACTAGTGTGCCTTTTTATCATGCATCGTGCACTATTGTAAGGCTCGTTGTAAGTGCAACGTAATTTTTTAGTACCATGCTGCACGTTATTATTACAAATTTTTCTGTTGTTAAAAGTACTTTTCATACTACCACTTGTTTCTATGTATCACTCTCGTAAATTCTTCACGCTGTCGAGGTTTTTTTTCTATTATTCTCGTTTATTTGCTATCTGTCACGAAATTGCAATAAACAAAGGACTTAACTATAACAGCGCGAATAATATTGAATTGTAGATATTTCATCTTCTTTACTTAAGCCTCTGTAACCTAATTTTCCTTCGCTCCCGAGAAGCAAAATTTCGGTTGATTTTACATTTTGGTGAGAGAAGCAAGAATAAATATAAAGAATAATTATTGTAAAAAAATGTAGCAATTGTAATTTTTTAAATTGTAATTAATATAAAAATGTAATAATTATTATAAAACAATTGGCTGGTGATAATGTAATAGTGTAATAGTATAGCAGTAAATAAATAAACTGAAACTACAAAATTTAGGTAAATGGATACGTAAGTTTCAATTCTGGGATGCTATGTTGTTTTCTTTTTTTTTTTTATACTTTTGTCAATCAATTAGTTCTATTTATAATACTATATGTAAATAAAACTTCATAAAATTATACAAAATCTAAAATATAAAAAAAACTTACATAAAATAAAACTTTATGCGAAAGAAAATAATCGTTTTTCTGGTGCAGAAGATGGAAGAGGGGTGTTTACTCTTCAGGAAAACATCTCATTATCGGATAATCGTTTAACATTGACAGATCAGTTCTTTTATCTTTCAGAAATGTTAATGTATAATTTATCAACGATGAATGGTATGAAAAATAGGGGACGATCAATTTAGAATTATTCATAGGATGTTGACTCGTACGACGCTAGTAC
>NW_017100897.1:30702-36237 GCF_001263275.1 Habropoda laboriosa
GGCATTCCTAACAGTTGCCATACGTGGCCCAAATGGGGGTGGCCGAGCGCACGCCTAAGTTAGGCATCCCTAACAGTTGCATACGTGGCTTGAAATGGGGTGGCCAAGCGCACACCTAAATTAGGTGGAGTGGGGCTCTCAAACTTGTATGTAGGAATATTTACAGACATCTCAGTGTCGGACGTACGCTTGCGTAACAGCTTTCAACAAGATAAAAGTTTTTACTGTCTCCCAATGACAGCCTAATAAAGCTATTCTAATATGGGCCTAATGCGGTTGGCCTCATTGGGAAAGCCTAATGCAGCCCTAACGCGGCTTTCCCAATTAGGCGGTCATGAATATTCCGCGTTACATACCGCATGCGGGCCTAACAGGCAAATTAGTCTAGCCTAATGCGGACCTAATATCTGCCTAACTGAAATTCTAGTCGGGATATTTGCTATTTTAATCGTAAAATATTTGTATAATTTTAAACAATATAGTGCCTAGTAAAATAAAAAAAATGTAGTTTTGCTGGCGTACGAAAGAGACCTTAGTATTGGGTCACCTTTGACCCGGCTACCGCCGCGCTGTGCATACAATTATCACGCCATCCGTTGTTCGAGTGTTAAGATAGAGACATAAGCTGAAAGGTATTTTACTCGTCAGTTAAATCCTCACATTATTCATAAGGTGAACAAATGCGAATATAAGTCGAATTGTATTTTCTACAGTGAAGCGTTGTCACGAAATATTCAACACCCACGCTCCATCGCAGATTCTTTTTTTAAATATTATTTTTGCCTTAATAGGAGATGTGCCTATTCGTCTATGTTACTACCTACTATGATGTTTTTGCATCAACAATTTCTCAATTAACTATAGAGAAAAATTTTCAAAAAATCTCTAGTGTCAAGGACGAATCCTGCATTAGTAGTAAAAACATCCACGCTCTATTGCAGAAAATATAGTTCGACTTATATTCACCATCGTTCACCTTACAAATAATTCGAGGAGTGTGTTGCATTCGTTTTTAACTAACGAGCAAAGTACCGTTTGGTTTTTGTAGCAATTTCAATTAGAAACGGAGATACGATGGTTTGAATTCTTCCTAAATTTGGCTCCAAATTTTCTGGACACCCCAAAATTATTTCAAATCTGCCTACGTTTGCTATCAACGATGCTCACCGGTTCGAAAAATTCCTTCTACTATTCATCTAATTCATTCTTTCGTCGCTTTTCCTACTTTGAATTTCATATCATTCGATAGGTCCGCATGACAGATTATTACAAATTCTATTATCACCGACACTGCTCAGAATTTCACGATTCCACAATAGCACTCGTTATCACAGGTCCCTTTCATCTCTAATATCCTTGATTTATCGTATTACACCATCACACGGTAAACTGCTATCATCAATCTCCTCGCTCCTTCGCCGCTTGGTCCCCTGTAATCCATGCCGCGGATCACTGTTATGACTCCTTCCTCCGTCGCCGTTATTGATCATCATTTTTCAGTGCACAGCCTGAAGTGTTATTATATTCCTGGAGAGCGGTGTGTGCCTGGATCACGCACAGACCCCATTCCTCCGTTTCGAGGAAATACGGCCTGGTTGATAAACAGTATTTCAGATAGCACACACACACGTCTTGCGAACGTATTAAAGACGTCGAGTGAAAGTCTAAAGGTGTCCAAAAGACGTCTGAACGACGAGCAGTGTTGCGAATCAAGATGTCTTTGAAACATGGTGCGGCAAAGCACTATGCACTGGCTTTAGAAACGTCTTCGAAAATGTCTTGAAGACGTAGTTTTCATGCGCTGTTAGAATGTACCGATTAGTATAATCCAGTGCTGTTCAGTCATTGCCCGTACGGGCAGCGTATTGGGCTCCGCGGGCATAAACAAATCGGCGGACAGCGGTGCTGTTGGTATGTAATAACTATCGGCCGTCTTAAGAAGGAGAATTACGTTTAGAAGCATTTTTCTCCCACTCTGCGTTATAATGTATGTGACATCACTAGCCCGCGACTTTGCCCTCAGCTCTGCCCGCGGGCATCGACGGGCACCCTTGCCCACCTAAAGGACTGCTGAACAGCATTGGTATAGTCGATGGAAGAAATATAGCAGGATCGTAAAATCTGTTTAGCGTTAAAATTTACACTTTCGAACATATCGATAGAAGCCTGAGAAGATAAAGACCCGAAACCTCAGTCAGAGCTGCATGAAGCATGTCTTAGCTTTGGTTAAGTACCTAATCGAAAAACGACCCTGTGTGTTACTGCATCAATTGGTGTTGCTACTTAATACTGCAATTGACCCCAAAATACTCCAAAATCGTGGTACAACCGGCCGGGTGGTGATTCCATAATATATGCAAAAATAATTCGAAAAAAATACTATTTTTTCGTTTAAAACTTCGTTTTCGAAAAAAAGTTTCGAGATATGAAACTCCTGTTTCTGCTCGTGTATGCAGCAACACGGTGAACATTTCGAACACTCGTTACCTTAATACAATGATTCTTAAAAAGTGCTAATCTTATCCTTATTTATAAAACCACTCAAATTGAATATAGAGTAAAAAGAAGTAATAGTACAGACTGATACCACGGAAATAAGAAAACACCAATAATAGTAAGCAAATCGTGACATTGTCCATGTTTAATAATACAAAGTTTCATATCTCAACATTTGCAATTGACACACCGTTACCTCACGAATTTTCAAACTCCGTTTTTTCCGAAAACGGAGCCTTAAATGAAAAAACCTTATTCTTCTTTTTCACCTTACTTTTGCATGTAGATTCACCTTCTAGCCAGTTGTACTACAATTTTGGGAACACCCTGCATTTCTTCCGCCGACTATACGTCTCCAAGACGTCCACTCGAAAAATGGACATCTCCAACAGCACGCTGTGTACTATCTGGATATCGTACATGAAATTTACGCGAGACACGCGGCCGGCCGCGTGTGTTCATCCACGCACACGTGAAAATCCAGCAGGATGACGTCACGTATGGAGAACCGACCTAGAATTCGATCGCGCCATCGCCTCTGTGTTTCGTGCCGCGCCGCGTGGCATATTCTACCCGCCTCGTCAATTGGACCACGCCAAACAGTTTTCGTGATCGTACATGACACGTGCACGCCACCGTTTAGATTTTCTTCGCGAAGCTTCGATCGAGCACGTTCAACTGCCGTTATCCACCGATCCGGCATTCGTACAAACAAATTTCATTTTCACCTTTACTTTGCACACCTCCAACGTAGGAGGAAGCTTCTCGACGAACCGTGAACTGCTGTCAAATAGACTGCTGGATGTCGTGGAGCAGCAGATTCGTGTGATCGAGCGAGTTTATAGATTTGGGTATAAAGGTGACTGATGGTGGTCATGAATGTTCCGGGTTCAGAAATTTTCGAGTGAATTCGAGCGATGGGAAGGGCACCCGGCAAAAAGAGAATTTTTTCATATTTTCTAGGTGTTTCTTTCCATCCTGAGTCACATCCAGTGGTGTCATATGCTTTTCTGTGAGACACCTCTGTTATAGGGAGCAAAAGGAGAATTTTTTAATTTTCAGTAAGAGTTACTTTCCATCATGAGTCACATCAGCGGTGTTTTATGCTTTCTTGGGAAAGACACCCCTGTCATCGGGCGCAAAAGGAGAATTTTTAAATTTTCACTAAGCGTTTCTTTCCATGTTCCTTCCGTTCTGTGCTTTTCCGTGTGAATCACAAATAACCAATTAACGCTAAATATTATAACACCAACAATTCTAGGGCGCCATATTAATTCTTGCGTAATGGCGCCAAAAACCTTAGCGCCGGCCCTGATACAGCGAGATCATAAAATCGGTCAGGAGTCAAAGTATATTTACGTAAAAATGTTTCGGGTGTCCAGACAATCAAAGTGACAGAAATATGAGCAGTTAAGGACCTGAAACCTCGGTCAGGGCTGTACGAAGAAATGTTTGAGAAAATTGAAAATATTAATTTAGATTAATCAAAATTTCTAAAATTTTTAGATTCGAGGCCAATAATTGTTCACTTCCCAAATATGTTTCCTTTTCTCAATTTTCAATATAAAGAAGAAGAAAAATTTTAACTACTGGGGACCGACTTTCGAAAAGTCGCTGGCCTCGACTGGGTTAAACAAAAATTGTAAAATATTGTGGGACCAATTCGTCAGGGAATAAAGTATGCTGTAGCGAGCCTCGGCGCGCTACCTTCAACTACCTTCCTGTCCCGGAGCCCGTGGGCCCCTTCTACGCTTCCCTTTTCGCTAACACCGCGCCTGTACGCGACACACGCACTCACGCGTGTTTGACCCGATGTCCGGTGGATCAGTCACCACAATATTAATAGATGTTCAGACACAAAGCAAAACACCAAATATTCCAAATAGTAATTAAAATTTTCACATTTTCTACTTGCAAATGAAAGTACCGTTAGCGATAACTCGTTATTCTTTCATTCCACAAAAACTGAAAACGGAATACATCAATCACTCCTACAGTCCGAGGATTTAATTTACGACCTCGCTACCTGTATATCTATCGATTGACGTGTCACACTTACCTGTTCAGGGGATTAAAGTACAGGGCGGGGCAGGACTCGTGGTAAAGTCGCGCAGGGTGTGATTCTCCCTGTAAAAATAAACCGAGAATAAGAAATGAAATTTTTTCATTAGATACCTCGTTTTCTAGAGGATCCAGTTTGAAAAATCTATCGAGTACACGTGCACTTGATGTTTCCCCGTTTAATGGATTCGCTACAAACTGTTTCCTCTGCTCGCACTTCCATGTTGATAAACCGCGGTAATGTTTACATTTCGCCTTCACCCGTGCTCTCTGTTTCGTCTACTTTTAGTCTGTTTCTATCAGTCGAGTTATCGCGATGGTTTCTTGTAGCAACCGCGAATACGTAGACATGCTGAAAGCGTTGGGAGTTTGCAATGGAAATTCCACGAGAGCTGTTAGTCTTTGGACGAAGGAAGACGATGACCCTTTCAGATATTTCTCGTTTGGCATTCGAGACAGAGTCACTTTATTGTAACTTTTTAATGAAGCTTCGAAGGACATAATGTAACACTTATATCTATGGCAACTGAGAAAGTTTGGCCGGAAAAAATTGGGACACCTTGTAGATCTGTAGAAGACATTCTCTATTCAAATTTTTCAATAAATTGAACTGTTATCGTTATGGTTTATCCATTCCATAGAAAGAAATATAACATACCGTTTAAAAGACTCCTACTGACCTTTAAATGGCCCAATGTCTTCACTATGAGTGAAGAAGTGTGGTCGTAGTCGCTAATTTTCTTAAAATTCACAG
Source organism: Habropoda laboriosa (assembly GCF_001263275.1). NCBI lineage: Eukaryota > Metazoa > Arthropoda > Insecta > Hymenoptera > Apidae > Habropoda > Habropoda laboriosa. The sequence continues at coordinate 36,014 of NW_017100897.1, forward strand.
TACTTATTGATAACCTAAGGAGAATAAAATTTGTAAAATTTTTCATTTCCTCTTTGAACGGGTTTTGAGATATCCAGTGTTAAAGTTTTGTAAAAGTGAGCGAATTGAACAGACACAACGTCACTTTAACCGCAATATTTTGGCTCTGTTTAAAGATTTGATCTTGCACTTACTCGAACTTTAAAGCTAAAGAATTACTATATTAAAATTTTATTTATTGTTAA
>NW_017100897.1:36635-45571 GCF_001263275.1 Habropoda laboriosa
AACTGTACCAACACTCAAAAAGCAACGTCGATGAAACTTAATTTTAAGAGATTCTAAGACTGGTTAGATTTTAGTTTTGCCTCCCTTTACCCTCACTTTAAGTTGCTCTATACATATAATAAAGAAAATTTTACGTTTCTATTGTTTAAAAATAAAATAAAATGCATATTATATTTTCAGTTATATACAAAGAAACTTTTCACTGAATTCTAACTTTACAACTAAATTCCAACTCCAGAATAACTTTCATAATTAGCGTTCTGCTGTATTCTACAATACTTATAACAATAATCTATTCCGATTAGCTCGAAGATCCCTCAAAACTGTATCATCCATGACAAAAAATATCTTGATTAATCGACTAACAACGAAAGCAAGAGAGGCGGTCGTGTTGTGTGATTCAGCCTGTATAAATGGGCGCAGAATTTGTTAATCGCTTCTGTAGCTTAATTGGCAATTAGCGAAGCGACATAAACTCGTTGAATATGACGCAAACAGAAATTCATGTCTAAAATATAATTAATATGTTAATTCGTTTGCTAGAAAAGATAAAGATATTAAGGTTTAAAATGAATTACCTTTTCAGTATGGATAATTTTTAAACTGATAATAAATGGGAAAGCTGTTCTCTTTTGATATTACTGAAAAATTGAACGAATCGAATTAACACGCTTCGAAGGAATTTTAAGGTACGAATATGGAAAAACGGACGTGGGAGCTAATATGGAATTACCAATGTATAATTGAAACGTAATTATTGCAAATTTCTTTTATAATTGAATACCGTCAATTTTTAAGCATTTCAATGAATTACATAATTCTATTTTTGTAAATATTAGGTCATCCCATAAGTTCGTGTTGGAAGCAAAAAATATTTTAATTAAAATCCAAGGAAATTCTGAAGCGACGACATAATGGTCTTGCCCAAAAAGAATAGGAAAAAATTGTGGACTTAGAAAGCGTTTACATTTTTTTTTTATATCAAATTTAAGGGTTTGTTAGAAATATTGATCTAAATTATAAAATTCGACACAAATTTATAATATTTTTAGGTTCGTGACATTTTCGTAAATACTTCTTTACTTTAGAAATGGTTTACGATAGTTACAGGCTTTATAAAATTAACATTGATATACACACTATCCATCAGAACTCAGAAATTATTTCAAAAAAATTTTGGAAGAAATTATTGAAAAAGAATTGGGAAAGAATTATCAAACACAAAATTATATTGAAGTAAATAAATTGTTATTGAAATTTAACAGGTAGGTAATATTATAAGCTTTGAATTGCTAGAAATGGCGGCAAATTCAATATTAACCCTTTGAACTCCTTCGTCGAATGTGACTCGATATCAGTTTTATTCACAGGTATGAATGAAATAATTTTTAAATTACCTGTTTAAATATGTATTATTTTCCAACGCTTTTTTTACCTGGATAATCTATAAGTACACATATGTATATGTATATGACCCTTAACCCCTTAACATATGATTTCTTTTCTGACTATGCGTCTAAGCGTCAGCCATTTTCTGTTTTAGTGCTGTATCAGGTAACAAAAGCTTGTCTGTTACAGATTAATTACATTTAGGAATCCTTGATCTTACAAATTCAAGCGAAAATTAGGATTACAATGAATTTTTCTCACTAACATAACTATTTTTGTCACATCTTCACCAGAATCTCTGCCACGAGTCTGACGCGTTGCCATAGGTTAAGGGGCTAACGCTATTTTCAATATGATTAGTAAAAAAAATTGTTTAAATTGGTTCCTATCAACTAAATGTCTTTTAAAGTACATTTCAAATAAATTACTTAAAATACTAGAGAATTATTGAAAAGAAAGTTAAAAAAGAAATTTGGAGTTTAAAGGGTGTAACATAACTAGATGAGTAATTATAAATCCTTTTAGAATAGTATCCATTCGTTGGTTTTGTTGAAGCAAAATATTTTATGTGTACTGCATGGAAAACTCGACATCCTAAAATATTGGAAGAAGCGAGTTCTTCTTCGCGGTACGTTTATGACACCTCCGCTAAATATGGTTTGGGGATGCCTGCGAACACCCCAGGTATAAATGTGCACACTGTCACCACGTTTTGTAGGCAGTTCTAATTGTGCGCCCGTCTTGTGAACATCGTCTAAAATATAATTATTTACCTACCTTACTCCACACGAGTCATTTATTTAATATAACCCCTCGACAGGTTTAATTTTGTTTTCTCTGTTAGGTCGTTAACTATATTCTGCAAATCACTCGAAGATGACGACAGGATATACTAAGTTTATATTTCACACCGATTATTTTCTTTTAAATATAATTTAAGGTCTGTATTTCACAATAAACGTTTATTTTACGGCGAGATGAAATGAGAAATTAGGTTGAAAACTACAAACTTCCACTCGCGTGGAGTCCAACTCTTGCCAGAGAAGCGGGAAAAAGATCATTCAAGCTGTCGGTGATTAAGGTAAAGGTACCAGTAGTTGACCAGTTAAGAGAAATCCTCCACGTGAACAATAGTAACCACTTGCTCTGTCATTAAACAGCGAGAGTCGATGCCTGAAGATACTTTTTGAACCTTCTAGATTATGTAACAAGACCAATTTTTAAAGAAAGTTATGTTATCAAAATTTTTAAAACATATTTAAAAATTCAGTAATTGCTTCAGAAGTTGACCATTCTTAAAAATGAAAAAACTAGTAATTAACCCTCTGTCCGTTAGTAGTTGACCACGTTAAAGCAATAATGTTGACTGGTACATGGTCAACTACTGGCACCTTTACCTTATTTCAACTGAGAAAAAAAAATTGTAACAGTATTATCTTAATAAATACTTTAAGGTAACAAATCCGCAGAACTTAGTTAACGACCTAATATAATCTCCAGCCGATCTCTTACGAGTCCTACGTGCCCGAATTCCCAGTGTCTACTCGATTCCCAGTGGAAAGAGATAAAATGAAACGTATTCTACCGACCTAACAGGATGAATATCAATGTGCACAGTATTCCCAATTCTACGTTTTAACCCAACGTTACAGTTTCTACCATTTTACTTTTCAAGCAATGAATTCTGTAAGTTCGTGTCGAATTTTATAATTTAGATCGATATTTCCAAGGAACCTTTAAATTTAGTAAAAAAAATGTAAGTGTTCTCTCATTCCACAACTTTTTTCTATTTTTCTTTTTTTTTTGGTGAAACTATTATGTCGTCGCTATAGTATTTCCTTGAAATTTCCATTAACGCCTTAATTGCACAACTAATCCTCTTAAAAGTGCAATCTTGCTTAATTATTTTCTTTCACTTTCCATACTGCGCCATCCTTTCTATTTTACGGCAAAAATGTAAGTCACAGCGTTATAAATAAATGAGAAACTTATATCTACACGTCTAGGAAATAACTTAAAAAAAATTGATCCTTCTTGGCACATCAAGTTGAGAAAAATGTGAGAGTTCAGGGGTTAAAATATTTTTCGTTTTCGGCACGAACTTATGAGATGATCTAATAATTTAGGCAACAAATTTTCTGATAAATACAAAGAAAATCTCCATAATACAAATGGATAAAAAAAACTGAGTACAGGTTGCCAAAGTTAACCCTACTGCGTTCTTCGTTTTGACTGTACACCTGAGACTTTTGGGTCAAAAAGGATGTAAGACCTTATGTGAAACAATTTTCGTGTCCAACGCGACATATGAGCCTAGACAATAAACGTTTAAAATAACGTTAAAGAACGTAAACTTGACAACAGCAAAAATTACTAAGAATATAAAAAGGCGGTGGGTCAAAAAAGACCCGAAGACCGCTCAACGGTTAAGTATATAATTAGTGTGAATTGTCTCTCGTGCATTTGTAATCTAACCTTACATAAACATAGTCTTGTGAAACTGTTCCACATATTAAAGTTGTACAGTGAGACAAAAGAAAGGCAGCAAAACCTTTCTACTAATGTTTGCTTATCATTTGTAGGTTATCGCAATGGACTGCACAGCCTTTGAATCTAGTTTCCTCTTATCTAGAAACTAACGGCCATCTACAGAGTACTATTTCTCCCGTTCATTGTCTATCCCCTAGTCGATCACTATGCCTCGTTCTTTTCTCATAGATTCGTGTGCTCAGAACATACACATAATGTGAAACGGGGAAAAAAAAAATAATAATAGGTCATCCTATAAGTCCATGTCGAATTTTATAATTTTTAACAAACCTTTAAATTTGATAGAAAAAGAAACCTGAGTGCCTTCTCGTTCCACAACTTTCTCATATTATTTTTGGATTTTCATTAAAATAGTCTTCGCTATCGTCACGAACTTACGGGATAACTTAATAGTGAACGACTGAACCCTCGAGATCCAAAATTCAACTCCTTATATATTCCCAAAAATCGGTAATTTCAGTGAAAATTATTTAGTGAAAATTACTATTGCGGTGAGCTGGATTTCGTGGGCAAAAAATGCACCCATATGGTACACTCTAACTCTTCTTCCACAATTTCTCGTATTTCTTTTTTCAATAAGACTAAATAAGAATTTTCTTGGATTTTCATTAAAATATTCTTCGCTATTATCACGAACTTACGCGATGACCTAATAGAAAAAGAAAGTAACAAAATCCGGCTGGCTATTTAAATGGACCACGCGGTAGTCAATAATCTAATAATCAGCAATTACTTGAAAGTGGGCATTGCGCCCAGAAAAGGGTCGTAATTAAACCGAGCCAAGTGCAGCTGCAATCCTCAATTGTAAATCTACTACGTAGCCTGATAATTGTGGATTACAGTAATGAGATAGATAAGCGTTTAACCAGAAAATAGGTTTAATGTATAGGTTTAGTACGTGGTTAAGTTCAGATCGCATACATTCACCTCCACGCTTCAAAGAACTTAGATATTTCAAGGGAACTTGCTACGTAAACGAGAATTTCTAGCTGGGTATTTAAGTTCAGTTTTAACAGTAGAATAAAGTTTCCTAATATGAGACTCGTTTCTTGAAAAAACAGTCCTAACTCTCGACTAAAGAGCACTTTTATTAAAATTCGATACACGTTTCAAAAGTAAGACACGTATTCTTTTGTGATCTACTGAAAAGTACAGTAAAAAAAATTCTGTTCCTTCGTAATAAAATATAAATGAAAATTATGCCAATACACAGATTTAAAAAATGAATTCCTAATATGAGACCCAGTTTGTTTGTTTCGGAAACATCCCGACTAGAATTTCAGTTAGGCATGCCTAAAGACGAATGTGGGCCTAATGCGGAAGGAATGATGCATGCCTAAGTTGGGCATTCCTAACAGTTGCCATACGTGGCCCAAATGGGAGTGGCCGAGCGCACGCCTAAGTTGGGCATTCCTAACAGTTGCCATACGTGGCCCAAATGGGGGTGGCCGAGCGCACGCTTTGGTTGGGCATTACTAACAGTTGCCATACGTGGCTCAAATGGGGGTGGCCGAGCGCACGCCTAAGTTAGGCATTACTAACAGTTGCCATACGTGGCCCAAATGGGCGTGGCCGAGCGCACGCTTAGGTTGGGCATTCCTAACAGTTGCCATGCGTGGCCGAGCGCACACCTAAATTAGGTGGAGTGGGGCTCTCAAACTTATATGTAGGAATATTTACAGACATCTCAGTGTCGGACGTACGCTTGCGTGAGAGCTTTCAACAAGATAGAAGTTTTTACAATTTAATCCATACAGTGTCTTGATGAGGTATCCCTCGTGAGATTTCATTAATGTCTCTCAATGACAGCCTAATAAAGCTATTTTAATAAGGGCCTAATGCGGTTGGCCTCGTTGGGAAAGCCTAATGCGGCCCTAACGCGGCTTTCCGAATTAGGTAGTCGCGAATATTCCGCGTTACATACCGCATGCGGGCCTAACAGGCAAATTAAGTTAGCCTAATGCGGACCTAATATCTGCCTAACTGAAATTCTAGTCGAGTTATTTCTTCTGTCTTTCTTCACATATTGGGCAAATAAAATTACTGGCGGGTAACATTCAAGAGTTTTGTAACAGAGATAATCATCGTCTAGCTATCATTCATGGATGCCTTGGGACGTTTGAAATTAAGATATTTCGACATTATTTAACAGGAGAAAACCGGGACACGTTTGAAGCTTCTCAAGTTGAATGAATAATAATACACCGTTGAATGGTTTCTCGTTCAAGTGGAAACTTTCAATTTTCAGAAGTGAATAACTTCCAGTTCGTTAAAGTCAATTTAAACTATTTGTTGAGTGTTTATAAGTAATTCATTTTTGCGAAAAGCAATTCTAATTGACTAGTTCTTGACATTGTTTTCCTGATTTTACGTCAGCATGAGAGAATAGTTGAATAAATCGAGTAATTTCAATCGATTGAATGTACTTTGAAAATACGATACGAACTATACCGAATAATGGAATAAACGAAATTATGTTTTCGATCAAAGAAAATGCATTCAATCTGTGAACAATTCTTAAAAGCAGAAAAGTAGATAACTAATGGAAGAAGTAAATATACTTCGTGTAACTAATATTTTAAGAAGAAAATAAAAATGTTTGATAAATATAGAAAGATTTTAAAGAATAAAATATAAATAAATTACAATTAATGTATTTTAACCCCTTGACGTATGATTTCTTTTCTTACATCTAAGCATCAGCTATTTACTGTTTTAGCACTATATTAAGTAAGAAAAGCTAATGTATTATAGATTAATTAAATTTGACAATCTTCAGTTTTATAAATTATCTCAAAAATTAGAATTGAAATTAATTTTCGTTACTGACACAACTGTTTCTATCGGATCTTGACCAAAATCTGCAGCAAAAATCTTAACAAAAAGGGTTAAATCTTAGGGCATCCCATAAATTCGTGCCAAAGGCGAAGAATATTTTAATGAAAATCCAAGAAAATTCTATAGTGACGATATAATGATTTTACAATAAAAAAAAAAAGAAATAGGAAAAAAGGTGAAATTAGAAATATTTTTACCAAATACAAAGATTCTTTGGGAACAGTGATCTAAATTAAAAAATTCAACAGGAACTTATGGGATGACTTAATACATTTAAAAACGTAAAAAGATTGTGTAAATCATATAAATAATTGAAGAGGAAACGTGGTTGTTCCATCGCTGCTAATTATCTATATTGCTGTTTGAGTTTGTCATATTAGATAGTAAAAAATAAATAATTGAATAAAAGTAATAAATAATGGCAAAACAGCTTGGCTACCAGGATGGATTTTCACTTTTGGAGCCACATCAAGTCTCTATCGTACCACGGCGGGAATACAAATGGGGAACAGCTCAAACAGAAAATTATTCTTGCATTGAAACATTCTAAAACAGGAAATACTCTGTAAAACGTTCACCGAAGTGTAAGTGCACGCGTACTCGACGAATATTCAACATTGATTTATCCGGAAGGGAAGCGTCGTATGAAAACACGTTACTCTACATTTTCAGTTTACTTTTTCGTGTAGATTGAAAAATTTTCAGTTTATCCATATTTTTCGCCTTTGTTTGTAGTTCATTTTTACAAATCTACGCGAAAGTCGCACCACAATTTGTTATGAAAATATGCAAAAGGTTGCAAGTTTCTAATATATTATTTAAACAAATGGATTTTTCTGACGACTATTTACATAGATAAAGTTCTCGTTCTAAAACATACAACCTTGTCATTCAAACCATTCAAACTATTTTCAGAAGCCTTAGGGTAGTGTGCACCCCTAAATATCCGACGTTCAAAAACAAGCAGCAATTCCGGCTCCTAAATCTACTATACTTAAAGATGCTGGTTTATGTCACGACCCTAGGCGGAAGTACGGAAGATTATTGCTCGCAGTAACTAAACAATTTCGTGAGGTTAAATATAATTATCCCACAGACACCCACAGGTATCTGATCAACGAAGTCATCGATCAAGTAGATCACGAAGCATTGAACGTTGTACGCGAGACATGAAACTCTCAGACGTTAATGCTGTTAGAACTTCGCTGGCACAGTTTGCGATACGATCGAGAAGAAAAGTTATTTCCAAGTTTAGCATTTTAGTTTATTGTTAGCATATGTCGAGAGAAGTGAGTCTGTTAATCAGAATTTTAGAAATGCGTCTCCTTCGACCTGAACAGCCTCATGCATGCCATAAAAGCGAACTTTTCAAAGGGTATGTATATTGAAATCAGTTTGTTTTGGTCAATCGATCAGAAGAAATTCTATACCGTTGCCAAAATTTTTGTTTGTTCCAATATAGGCTAAGTATCGTCGCATCCAAAGAAAAGTGTGTTAATAGAGAAGAAAGTAGATATTGGACACGCTGATTGAGTTTCAGAAATTTTTGACGATAAACAATTACCTCGTAGATAGTTTAGTATTAGTCTTAGAGTTCGGTTAATCTTCTTCACCAAGAGTGGAAACAGCACTCGAGCAAGCGAGATCTAGTCCTCGTAATAGTTAGCTGTACCTCGCCTAGTTGATACACCTTCCCAAGAGTCAAACTTTGGTGGTTCTTCACTTTGTTATAGTCATAGTTACGGTCATTGTTCCGAACTACGGAGCAATAAACGTTCGATCCTTTCATTTGGTGTGCTTTATGACACTGTCGTGAAAAAGGACTATTCTTGAGCTGACCATTTTAGTGTATTCTTTGATTTTTCGTATATTTCTCTCGTCGGAAAAATTAGTTTTTATCGAGTTGCTGTTTAAGTCCTTTTCGCCACTCCTTATCCCGTGAAGTGGCCTTCGCGTCATAGCTGTCCCATTCAGTGGTAGCGTATTCGCGATAAAACTGTCCCCGTTCAACGGAGGCATAATGGCCAAAGATGAAACCGTATCGAAAGGGTTAATGTATGTGACATCACTAGCCCTCAGCTCTGCCCGCGGGCAACGACGGGCACCCTTGCCCTCAGCTCTGCCCGCGGGCAACGGCGGGGGGCCCCGGCCCCCCCCCC
>NW_017100897.1:45662-70282 GCF_001263275.1 Habropoda laboriosa
CGCGTAAAAGCCCGCTGAACGCCACTGACACAGAACACCTTCTACATCGGTTCTAATTACATCCAATCAGCATGTAGCAATTTCTAGCAACAACTGATTCAGTCTGCATAATTGAGTCCAACATCAGTACATACTCGAAAAAGGGTAAATCCACAGTCGTCGAACTTTCAAAACGCCATCGCACATTTAACATTCGTTTGTTCACTCAAGTTGCCAAACAGTCGTGACTACAACACGTACATTCTCATTCGTTAACGTCAATTCCATTCGATCTACAATCCCGAACTAGTTGACCAACAGTAGTTCGGCGGACAATAATTGCGAACGAGTTTTTAAATTCGGAACGCGACACACATTTGCAGAGCCATAACTAGTCAGCAAACGAGGTGCAAATTTACCAAGCCCCGAACGTATATTAAACAACCATGGCACATTTACTGCGCACATTTACGTGTACAATGGACAAACTACCACGATGAAATGAACAAAATGAGACAGTGAGAAAGATGCACACTGGATAATCACCCTCAACGTCATCTTCACCATTACTGGAATCGAGAAATGCTCGAGATAAGAAGACAAGTGTCGGAAAACAACTAACGAGATAGAAGCAGCTGAAGATCAAGTATTGCAACTAGACTGCGGATACTTGCACAAATAAATATTTTGCATATTACATACAGGGTGTCACTTTTAAACGAGAACGATGGAATATCTGACGAGGGATTGAAGCTATCGAGAAAATGTTGCTACAAAAGTTGTTTGGTATAAAGTGTGTAAAGCGTATGGGGCAGGGACTAGCAACCATTGACCATAATTATTTCCATATTTTGAATAGGCTAAACTTAAAATCTCTGGAAACCCCTAGGATATTTTCCGATATTTTCTTTCTTTTTAAGGTTATTAATGGCTCCAATAATACCACGAAACACAGTGTCTTATGCAACCCCACGACTCCGGCCCAATAGAAAGTTAACACAACAAATCAAGATCACCGAAAGATAAGATCCTCGCGATCATCCGGGAAACTGTCCGTTACGGACAGGACTCTTAATTTCTCTTTTCTTTTAAAAAAAAAACGAAGTTCCCCTGTTAGTCGGATTATTGAGATTCGTGCGATCAAAATGATACCAAATACGACTATATTTGGATTAACTTTTGCATTAATATTAAGCTAAACGAGTAATACTAAAAAAGTAATTGAGAAAGTGGAAGATTTCGATATGAATGGTAAAATGCATACGCACATCTTAAATTAGACTATATTTAAAACGTTTAATAAGAAGAAGAAGAAGAAGAATAAAATAAACAAAATGAAATTAGGAATACAAAGTCGGTTAACAGTCTGTTAATAAAACATTTATAGGCTCTTTAATGACATTTTAGTCTTGTTCTTAGCCGCAATTAAAAATATTCCCACCTAAATTTCGTTCAAATTAACGGAATTAAAACGAACGCCTGATTCTATTATAATATAATACCTGATTACAAATTTTCGGTAATTACTAATTACAACATGCGCGAAAATTGATCAGCTAAATTAATTCTATCTAGATCATGGATACATTTTCAAGTCAGAAAACTTGAAGTTCTTGAATATCGCACTTTCAGTTCACCGCAAGCGTTTAAAGCAATTTTTTTTTCTTTCTTTCAAGTTACCCGAAAAAGACGTACCTTTCATTTAACACAATTTCTGAGGTAAACAGTCATTCACCGGTGCTCTCGCAATTTCTTAAACAGTCTGGTCCATTTTGCCGGCAGAAAAAGAGGACGCGAAATAGGTCATTCTGAGCGTACGACGAGTGGCAAATATGAAAGAAATCGTGTAACCGTGCCAGTTGTGAAGCTAAAAGATCTCCCGTGGTAATCCATGATGAAGGATAATGAACTATCTCTGGCGTAGTCGGCATACTGATTTTGATAGCCAAGCCACAACTCTAATGAAGATTGTATGCGGTATAAGCTGTTTCAAAGATTAAACAAGCTCGGAGATTATACAAAGAGGGTCCTATTTAGATAACTCCAGGAAATCACGATGCTGCGAGAATTATCATAATTACGGTTTGCTTCTAAATACGCATTATTCTCCGGAAAGTCGTAAATAATTGAGACAGCATTACTACCGTTTTCAATTTAGATAAATGAACGTTTCGAGTATACTCGAAACAGACGAATGGCTGAAATGAGTAAAGAATGGGATAATTGTTGAAGTTAAACGTCGTTGAAATAAAAGATTTTTCCACGAAATTTATTATTAAACTGATCTAAATAGATCAGATGTGAAATCGTTTATATCTTCGCGAAAAAAAGTTGTGTATAAGTTTCATATTCCACTGAATATTTAAAAATTACAAATATTCAATCGCTTTTATCGAATTATCAAACTCCTGGCGATAAATGAGCAAATTCCAATAAATACATGAAACTTTTACCACATCGAACTGTACTACTACTTTTTAGAATAGATCGATGCAGAAAACTGAAATACGCGAATATAAGAATTGCAAAGTAGCGATAAACATCTTTTTCGAATACAAGGTCCGCTCTAAAAGAATTGTAAGTATACGCGAAACGCGAGTGGTACGGCGGTGCTTAGGTCAGGTGTGACCTCAGACTCGCAATCAGTGACAGGGAACTACAGAGAGGGCAAGAAAGTGTCGGATACCGTTTTAAGATAGAAGACATGTTTATATTTACCAGCTAGTTTGAGATAAGTAATCCAAAAATTTCCTTCTATCTTCCGAACATAATCACGCATACTGTTATGCCGCAGCAAAAAGAGGAATCTTGAAGAACGTTTTCTTGGTGTGCAAAAGTAGTTTTATTAATATTTTACAGGAATCACGTACAGAGGACGTTTTTACTAGGTGAAACCAACTATTGACCAAAATGTGCAGGAACACTGTCCTTTATGCCTTCGTTTTTCCTGGAGTTTGTTCCCTTTTGATGAGTAAGCCGTTCGAACTTCGAACGGCCAAAGGGTCCTCCTGGTGCGTCAGATCTTGTGACTGATATGTATACTCTGTCCAATTTAAGAATAACCTCGCTCTCGGACCGATTCTCGTCCGTTCTGCGCATAGACAGAGAGCGTAGCAGAGGGTAAGACGGAGAAAAACGTAGGCGGTTAAGTGGGGGTTTGGACGTTCTAGCCCTGCCTTAGGCACGTCCCATGCGCGAAGCGAGGTTATTCTTAAATTGGACAGAGTGTAATATGAGTATTATCACTATCCTAACAATACGACCCTTGAAATCATCTGTTTTTCCTCAACCCCCAGCTGTACGCTTGAAACTTACTCATCAACTCATCAACTATTGGACTTTTTCCTACTCCTACTACCTCTAAAATCAGACCTCCGAATTTTCTTTAAGAACATACTAAAAATTAGAATCAATTGACGTCTAAGATACTGAGCTAGACGCACAGAAGAATTGCTACAACACAGATGTAGAAACTATAGCCTAAGTGCCTTGAAACTTGTAAGACTTCCGTGTACGAATTACAGTAGAATAAAATTATTACTTTTAAAATACTAAATATCGAAATCTAACGAAAGAGAGAATGCTTGAGGGTTGGTGAAGCAAAAGAAAAGTGTCATCTGTGCGCCGCAAAAGGGACGTTTTCTTCTCCTTGTATAATATGTTACTGGTATAAGGAGTTATTGCCACTTAGGACTGTTGGAAACGCTGTTACCGATTTGTACTTATACTAATACTTCATTTCGGACGTTTCGATGGTGCAACTCCGGATACAACTGTTGCTTCGCGACTTATAAAACACGCGACTTGTTTGATCCTTGGATCGGAAAGAACGGCCTGTCTAATGTACGAATGCACGAGAATGAACCTTCTTCGCAATTTCGAAGAGTCTTTTAGATTACTATCGTTTGGTGGGGAGTAATTGGGACTAATTATAGGTAACCCTAGGAATTTGAAGGACGAAAACAAGCGTGACTGATTTGGCGACTAAATAAGGTGAGTCCAATAGGTTGGTCATCCAACAGGACTACGTCGCTAAGGAACTCATTTTTCAGCCTATCGAACGCCTGCTGATAAATCCTGATCCACTCAAACTTAACGTTCTTCCGCAAAATATTGTTAATTAGCTTCACGATCTCAGAAAATCTGTCTACAAATCTCTCGTAATAATTTGCTAGACCTAAGAATTCTTTCACCTTCCTTTGTGTCGTCGGCACGGAGAAGTCTCGAGCTGATTCCAAGTTAACTGAATTTGGTTTCACTCCCTCGGGTGTGATAACATGCCCAAGATACTTCAGCTCTGTGCTCAAGAATTCACAGTTATTCAGTTAGAGTCTCGGTCTAACCTTTCCAAGTCCCTCCAGCAGAATCTTTAGCTTGTCACCATCGCTTGAAGCGGTGAAGACGATGTTATACACGCTAATTGGTGAATGAAATTGTTAACCGTTAACAAAACAGCGTTTACTAAATCCGGAGCGTCTCACGAACGTCCGAGACGTGAAATTGAACAGTCAGTCGTCAACAGACAGTTCTTAAAAAGAACTAAGGAGCAAACAGCTCATTATGCAGTCAAAATTACGCGGTCAAATTAGATTTTTACAAGTTCCAATTTAGATTGGATGGTCCTTCGAGAAACTATATCTAGACGGCATATCACGTGCAAATACAACAAAGCTCGAACGTTTATTAGAACAATCACGAGCATTAACTGTTAGGGTTTGCGGTTGATCTTTCGATCGTTCAAGCGTTGCTGGTTTTTGCACGTGTGTGCCGACTAATGGTCTAAGGCTACGAAGGACCAGTTTCTTGATTGAAACACTAAGTTTTTATTTTGAGTTCTATGTTCTACAACTAATTCGAGGTATAGAGTCTACTGCGAAGTGTGAAGTGTTTCTCTTGCGAGTTGCAAAGTGTTTCTGCTGGAGTCTCCGCGGTTTCCCTCCACGAAGACTCCCATTTTCCTAAAAACACCCTGATTGGTGATTTTCAGTTTACTCCGATGCATCGCAACCTCCCTCCATTTCGCCCTTAGCGCGTTATCTTAGGGTGGGGTGAACAACGACCGGAGAAGGTGTTCGGTGGACGGATGCGTGGGAATCCTGTGGAATCTCCGCTTTTCTAGGCTTTGTTAAAGTCAAGTGTTAAAGTCAACATTTCTATTTTTACCTTCGGAGACTCCAGGATTTATGGCAGGATCTGGTCCTAGTGTTTTGAGGAAACGATATTTGCCTGCGACGGCGACCACTTGACTCGCTGCCATAAATCCGGCTACAGCCGAACAAAACATTCAGCTGAATACAGGATATAATTTCTGTTGCCTCGCAAGAAATCGCGACGAACCCTCGGTCTGGCGGATTATCATCATCACTCAGACCGAGGTACCGGTCCTCTCGCGCGTACCATACCCCCCGTGGAGAGGTCACTTGCGCGGTGGAAAGTCACGCGGCAACCCCTGGAAAAAACCCGAAAATAGGGGTTTTCTGATGTTAAGCAACAATCCCCTTCCCTTGGAAAGAGCTGCGTCCCACCTAAACAACCTCCTCCAATGAGGAGTCAGTACCTACAACCCCCAGAAGAAATCGGCCACCAATCAGCAACTGGCCGAGTGGATAAAACTAAGGAAACGAGGCAGAAGCGCATCCTTTTTTGGAAGTCTTAGCAGTTGATCTTACGAAAATTAGTATTTTGATAGTCTCGTGGCGACATCACCTCAAGTATCACTCTGTTGCAAATAAAACTAGTTCTTAACATTTCACACTGAATAAATCAAAGTGTGATTAAACTCGCGTACCGGTTCGGCAATTAAGCATCGAACATTGCGCGACCCGAACAATTTCCAAAAGTCTGTAGCTGAGAACGGCAAGGTTCTGCCGCCAATTTTGAAATCACGTAGGACTACGTTGCCCGTATTCAGCTAAAGAATTTTAAATGACGTAGGACTACGTTTCCCGTATTCTGCTAAAAACTCTGGAATGACGTAGGACTACGTTTCCCGTCGCGAATGCGTTCACACACTTGTTTCGTAGCAAGTTCGAAGTTCGCGTCATTTAATCGTCGCGAAATACACCTGCCGACACTGTGACACGTAGCACAAGGCTTGATCCATCATCCGTTGGAACGCAATTGAAGCATTCTTCAAAGCAAACGGCATGTGTTGAAAATGCAGCCTTCCTGCGTCCCTCGGGTCTATCTTGATCTGGTTCAACTACGACGCCAAATCGAATGCAGAAAAGTATTTTGCGTTTCCTAGCTGATCTGAGACTCTGTCCAGACGAGCTGTTTGCGGCAATTTATACAGGGTGTCTGTTTTATCTCAATACAGCGAAATATCTTTTAAGGTAGTGATGTTAGGAAAAAAATGTTTTAACAAAAATTGTTTGGTACGAGGGGGGAAATTATGTGGTATAAATATTTTTTTCGTACCGGATACGGTGGGGGAAATTTCGAACTCAGTTTAATTTTTTTAAATGGAATGCTATTTTTTTTTTATACATAATATGATAGTGTATGTTAAGACGAGTCCAACGAGGTGCGAACAGTCATTTGTGAATGTCGTTGGTATCGAGTGGATCACAAATTTCGTTGCCGACAATGCGTCGCCTGGGAGAGTAAACACGTCCTAGAACTGTTTTATCACATCTCGTAACTTATGTCGGTCCTCATCGTCTCGAATGTGCGATAACCTGACGCTGTCCCTGAGCAGTACTATTCGTTTACCATTACCAGTTAGGTTGAATATTCTATGTGTCGTTTTCGTTAATTCTGCGGTTCCTTTTTGACATTAATTTCAGCTTCTCCTCTCTCTAAGTACGAGATTACAATGGAGCGTCGAGGAAGGCGCGAAGAGCTGCGAGGCTCTCCTCTTGAAATGTCGTCACAGAAGCTTCGAAAGATCATACAGGCCGAAAATATTGCAATTGAATGTAATCTGTTAGTTTTTAATTATTTAGGAAACAGGATTAGAAGATAGTCAATCCATCCTATTAATAGAGATAGGCAAGAAAGTGGAGAATTTAAACGTTTATATTTAAAACTGAGACAGTATCCTGACAAATTTAAACAGTATCTTAACTTTCAAAGAATTTTGTTTCGGTTTCCTCAATAGTCTGTACATCTGCACTATGCTTTCCTTTACAAACGTTAATCCTGTGTGCTCCACTGGCCCTGTTACAGCGACAAGCCTAACTGCCATGAAGAACTTTAAACAAGAAATTCAAATTTCCCACGAAATAAAGCAAACTAAGTAAATAAATTCATAAGTATTGAAATTTACTCTTTTCAAAACAAAACTTTGGATCTTCAAAAGTTTCACTGCAAAAGTGTGCTGGAATTTGATCAAAAAATTCTCCGAGTGTAGAAGGTTAATAGATGCGCTGATACCGATTGGAAATCTTCCAGTAACGTTTCCTCCACTGTCCTCTTTTCCCATTCTGATATCAGTTCACAGCTGTCGATATTCTTCTCGACCAAGTTGACGTATTCTATCTCTGGAGATTTTGAGTAGGAAAATTTTTGAAAATTTTCGTTACAGCTGTGAGTTAAGTGTCCTGTTTTGATGCATTTACAACGTGTAATTTGTGATGAACTAGGTCCCTATCTCTGTATGATCTTTCTGATTAAGTAAATGGTAATTTGGACATTCGCGAGTTTAGTTCTTCCTCGCGCTGTTCTTCAGACGCCATTTCTTAGGCTCCTTTTAACGTTTCCAGACGGGAATCTCCAATTAACGAACCGAATACCTATGAGAGATTTGGAATAAATGTTGCTAATTCTGAATCTTCTACTTCTGCTAGAAATTCAAGTTCTGACGAGCTTGTTAGGTTTAGTATTATTTTATTGTTATTCCAGGCACGCGCGTTTTTCTTGAAGCCGCGGCTGTACGACGCTTTCCATACACACGCTTCAGCTCGCACTCTCTTCACAGGCGTACCCACGCTGCACACGCCAGAAGACCCGCTCATCTTTTGTCCCCCGCACACGCGCTCGCCTGACCGTACGGCGTAGTGTCGATCTTGCAGTTTCCGTCTTACAGAGCTGTACGGTAAATTCTCCACAAGTGTCAGACAGTTTGGATTCTACAAGTGTCAGTATAGATGGTCCTACGCCTAGGTCTGCGTCACTGCTGCGCCTATGTTACCTCGCTCGCAGTCAGTCAAGCGTGTAACGCTACACCACTCGGTTTCTCGACAAATCATAATAGAAAAATATAATTTCTTTAATTATACTTTTTTTCATCCCGAAATTTTTTTTAACATGTTGGTGAGATTTTTCTGATGAAAATGAGATCAAACACGATATAATTTGAACAACATTTACTTATTAATACTTATTGAGTAATTAATTTCATGTCGGCTTACCTCCACGTAAAAAAAAAGGGCCGATTCTACAAGTGTCAGTCAAACGTAGGGCCGATTCTACAAGTGTCAGTCAAATGTAGGGCCGATTCTACAAGTGTCAGTCAAATGTAGGGCCGATTCTACAAGTGTCAGTCAAACGGCAGGCCAATTCTCCAACTGGAAGTCAAACGGTAGGCCGACTCAAAAGGAAAATTAAAAAAGTTGGTATTTAAATCGCTTGGTCGCCTCGACTCACGTCTCATCCTTATCTTTTATTCGCTGTCCTTGTCTACGTTCGGCAAACTACAAAGGCGGGCGCGAGGCTCGAAAACGTAGTCCCTGACTCTACAAGTGTCAGGTTTAGCTTCCTTGCGGACTGACACTTGTAGAGAATTTACTGTATTCTCCATTATTGTGAATAACACGAGCAACATCTTGCTGAATAAAATTACGCGGACGTCGTCTTTGCTCTGTTTCAGATCACACTAAAATCGACACAATAGTTACAATTCCGTTGTCGAATAAAAAATGAATTCGACACTGGAGAACTTAAGGTAGCGGATGTTTAATACTCTAACTTGAATCGAGTAATACGAGTTCCACGAAAATCAGAATTCGTTTTACGAGGAACAATAACGTAGAAGGGAATTGAATTTAAATTACTTGAGACCAAAGTTGAACTTCTACCGTGTCCCAGCCATCGTGTGTATTATTTGCGCCCGATGGCATTCCAATTAGTTTTAATTTGATGAAATGGCGGGATCGAATCGAAATGGAAATGGCCGCCGCGCGGCGTGTTTCGGTATGAAATACTTCGAATAAGTTGACGCATCGAATCGGTTCGTTTTATCGGGAATCGAATTAAGGGAGAGATCGAAAGTGAAGGAAAGTAGAAAAGTCGAGAACGAAGGGAGAAATAAAGGCAAATTAATCGGGTAAATTGGAGTTACCGTTTGATTTTCAATATTTGTGCTTTAGGAAGTAGTGAATCGCTTGAGGTTGGAAGCGAGTAAAGAAAAAAAAAAGTTTCGGAATTGTTTTCGTAGCTAACTACTAAATGAAAAGTTTCAGTTTTTTCTGAGGATATAAGTGTAACTTCCAGCTTTATCTCCGATTTTTAAAAAGTAAACATGTTACAAAATGGAGGAGTTATTGCAAGTCCTCTTCTGCTAGAACATCTGAAATAAAAGATTCTTTTTCATTTACAAATAAGAATGTATTATCCACAATTTAGCTTACGATTTTCTCTAAATGTCGTTTATTTAATTTTTGAGAAACGTTTAAAGTTGATTTTTTTTTTTTTTGGTAAATTTTAGAAACACAAAAGTTCCTTTTTCCAGATACTTATTGAGACTTAAAGATACTGAAGTAACGAATGAATTTTAAACTGGATTTTATGCACTGAAATTGTCAACGTTTATAAAAGATTTTCGTTGAAAATACGAACAACACAATTAAAATCGAAAAGAATATATAAAATTCGTTGCTTGAACTTTTTTATACTGTGCAGCTCCTCAAAGAAATTTTATTTAAGATAGTTAAGTAAGATGTTAATTAAGCAGTGTTCCCTAACCAGTAAAAAAATATAAAAATTCTTAGAGTAAAATACAATTTACCTGTAAACAATTGAAACACAAAAATCTGTATATACTGGATAACGTTTTCAAGTAGAAAAAATCAAATTCGTAACTACACCTTAGTATTAATTACATTTATTTTTTATATTTCACTTGAAAGATCAAAACTAGCAATTTCTTTTCACAGCAACTCCTTATATTTCTTCCTTTAAAGACATTCTTCACGAAGCATCTTTAAGATGCCGTAGATCGGATTAGTCAATAGTTGATACATTAATCACGGTTGAACAGAATTGGAATGTCACTTGAATAGCTCCTTTGATACGGTTTCATTGAAACCTCCCAGAGATCCTGTCACGTATTATCAAGTCTCTGTCAGTAATTCGCTATCGACAGAGATTCCAACATCCTTGGTGCTCCCTCAGAGATTTGCCCTCGCATTTACGAAACATTGGTAGCGATAAATTCACGTTATTGCCACGGGGAAAAAAATGGAACGTTGTTAAATAAAATGTGGAAAAATTCGGCAATACTAATGTCGAATATTTCAGCGATTTAGCGATATTTTCCAAATTTTACCACGATTTTTTGTAACTTGGTTACTTCTGTATCGAATTTTTAAATTTGTAAATTGTTAAAAAAAATGTTTGCAAAATATCGTTGAACACTTGAAAATGATCTGGAACAGGGATGAAACATATTCATATGGAGAAGATTCTTGAAGAATTTATAGATATACTTGAATAAAATAAACACACTAATGAGAAAACTAAATATGTACTGCTAGACGACCTACTTTTTATTAAATTACTGTGGTATTCATATGATGTTTTTAATATTTTCATTTTCTAATTGAAAGAAAATTTGGCTTGCGTGAAACCAGGCTACGTTGAGAAATTAACGTGTTTCGATTAAATTAGTAAAAAATAATAGTATTGGAATGTATTGAATCTATTGAAATGATAGTATTTCAAATAAATTAGTAAAACAAATGGTATAATCTAATTTATTTTTGCTTGACTTCGTTGTTTATAAACTTCATAATACCTACACCAAAAACTACCCTGCGTTTATTATTCGTGCAGAGACGTTAGGATAAATTATTTTTGCATATTTTGAAGTGATAATCAGTGATTTTAATGATCGAGTCTAGCCGACTAATTGTAAGTATGGCACAAATGCCCTAAACCAAATGAAACGTGTGATACGTCAATTGAAAGAGTTTCCTAGGAAAGCCATTTGAACAAAGTTTTTACCCTCTACCCCGATTATTAGGGTAGCTATCGACCTAAAATTGATTTTCAGTTTATACCTGATTTCTTTTGTTCTATCCTATAAAAAATTATGAAAAAAATCTGAGATACTGCAGTTAGAGTGCTACATATCCCAGAATTTTTTCAGATTTTTTCACTGAAAAACCTATGTTTAAAAAATCACGTATTTCTTTATCGGCAATTATCCACATTGAAGGAGTGAAAATCGCCCTCGATGTCAAGGGTAGTAAAAATAAAATAAAACTAAAATGGGTAGTAAACGTAATTTAGACCAATATCTCGAAAACTATTAGAAACAGGGGAGTCGTGTACATTGGCGAAATTTGTATTTCTAAACATCAAATGTCGCTGCCTAAATAGATTTGAAAAGAATCTATTTGTATAAATAATATATATGGTAACATATTCATCGATTTTCGTGTAAATTTGTGTATACGTACAAGTTACACACCCAACAAGTAAAGAAAAAACGGACAAATTAGAATGTTGATTTTGTAAATGAATCTTCTTTGTGAGTTTAACAAATGTTACGTTTCTAAATGAAATAACGTTTATTCATGACTCTCTGTTATAATTATACAACGAAAACTAAATTCTAACGAGGTGTAACGGAGACTTTTTCCACTGAATGTATCTAAACAGCGCGTATTATACGGAGAAATCTCAATAAAATAGAGAGATCTGATTACATATATTCAATTTTCAATACGCCTCTGAAAAACGCCGCGAGTGTTTAACCGTGTTTACACTTTCATCAATCGGTCCATTTGCCATGATTTAGAATTAACAAACCAAACAATACCACTGCAATTCAATTCGTCGTGTTAACGGACCACGTGAATCGCCAAGGTTCCAATAATTTTCGGAAATTTACGCTTTTGGTCTTCCATTGTTCGAACAATAGTACATTCAGCAATTGTTGAAAAATACTGTACACCGAAGTGATCGTACGATCTATTAAACAAAATTTTTAAACAGCTTTGATCTTTCATTGAATGAAAGTATTTTCAGAATTTCTGTTGGTACTGTGTCACAGTAGGGCCAGGTATTTAACCCTAAATCAGGCATGGGCAACCTTCCCCTGGATCTAGGGCCAAATTATCATACTCTCTCCGAGTCAAGGGCCAAACTAAATGGGTTTTCGCGTGTGTTTTCATGTATCAATATATTAATATCTCCGATGTAATGTTGTATGTGATTATGTGTTTGACACAACTTTGGCTAAATATTAAATAAAGAAGGCTAGTATGTTAAATAAAATTATGAAATGAAACGCGATACTGATCAGTACATAGAGGGCCAAATTAAAAGAAGTCGCGGGCCGCGAGTTTCCCATATGTGCCCTAAATACTCCTTTCTTCCCTTCGACTTTGGGTCAAAAAAGACCCAAAGACCTTATGTGCAACAATTTTCGTTACCAGCACGCCATATCAACCTAGATAATAAACTTTTAACATAATATTAAGGAAACATAAACTTAATAACGGCAAAAATGATTTAAAAAAGAAAAAGACGTCGGGTCAAAAAAGACCCGAAGACCGTACTTTGTAGGATTAAATTTACGACTGGTAGAACTACTCTGATATATGTCGTGTTTGGACTCATTTTCTTCGGGAGAATCTTACCAATTCATCGGTACCATTTTCTTAACGATAGGATGAAAATTAGAGAAATTGAAATTTTTGATACTGGATTGCAACGCAGACGTTGTATCCCTGTCAACTGCCGGGATTTAATCGTCACAGCTTGACGCACTACGTCCATCTCCCTTGTACTCTCGTTTTGTCTATTCTTTTTCCTTGTCGATGGCGATCATAATCCTCGATTGTTTCTAACACGTTCGCTGACATCAGAGAATTGATAGCACACGCTGGGTGATACATTCTGGACTGCATAGGCTGCGTCAATAGCAGCGAACGTGTCTTTAACTGCCGAGTCTTGCTCACGTTTTGTGATTGCCAAGCAACACTTCAACAACAATAATCGACGCAGTCTTTCAAGTTTCCTGTTCTTTTATTATTGACAGCTGATTGAAAACCATTTACCTAACACCATAAATTCCCCTCAAGCGACAACAGTGCAGGGTAGAAGAGGGACTTTTCCTGTTATCTGACCGCTGTTCGGTATTATCTCCCCTCTATGGTCTACTCAGATTACACAGCTATCTTCTGTTTTCGTTCTAATAAGGATAATTCCGTGTTTGTACACTCACCCAAAGTGACATTGCTGCCTAATTTATTGACGTTCGTTTTCCTCATACTGTTGGAAGTATTGAATGATTGTGACAAAACAATACGTAATATTAATATCACTTTAAGCGCCGGGCCCGCTTTAAGGCGTAATATGTGGACTAGCGATTAAGCGCCGGGCCCGCTTTAAGACGTAATATGTGGACTAGCGATTAAGCGCCGGGCCCGCTTTAAAGCGTAATATGTGGACTAACGATTAAGCGCCGGGCGCGCCAAAACGCGTTTTCACAGGTTTGTACAGAAAAAAATATTACATCTCTTGAACAGCTAGTGGCTCAATATTTATATCATTAATGTAAGGCACTGTGCGACGCGCCTAGGCGATGACCGCGAGACCCAAGCCGCACGGGGCCTTAAAGAAGGATGACTGCAGGCTGCACCCCCCACTCCAAGGCTTGCACGGTCCCAACGGCCGAAGAACCATATAAACAAGGGGGAAAGGGCAGCAGCGGACACAAAGTTACCAATAATTACCAGCAAACGATCTTGCGCGCTTGTATTGTAGGGAGAACTGAGAAATTGAGGCGTATTTTATAGAAATGGATTTATTGAAGATTGCGTGGGTTAACTTGCTTAGATGGTCACTGTGCGACTCTCTAACCAAGATTGGATTTCCGACTAGGAAAGGAGTGGAGGGCGTAAATTTTAAAAGAAATATTTTTCAAAAATTCTTTACCATCACAATGTAGGACGACACCAAAAATTTTTCTTCATATTTTATACGGTTTCAAAAATATTCACGATAATATGAAAATTGACAATTTTTCTGATTTAAGAAACAAGACTATTTGCATATTTATAAACTCCACTTACATAAAGAAATATTGTTGATCTTAATTACACTAAAACGAGCGTAATTTTGAAAGAGAATGATTCTTTCATTCTGGTAATAGAGATATTCCAATTTTCCAATAATTTAATGAATTTTAATAACAATATGTACATAACATTGCACGAAATATTCTGTTTTAATACTTGTTTAATATTGCGTTAAAAGAGAAATTTAGGACGAAGCATACATTAAATCTGTGTTGTTAAAAATAAGTGCAGTGTAATTTCAATCCCTTTCGATTGTGCCCAAGCTTTTCCTTTCAGGTAAATTTTAGAATGCATATCGAGCATATCCAGTTCTTTTTCACTATGGCTATCATCCAAGTTGGACACATTTTTGTGCTCAATTAACAAGCAAAGTAACGTGCATTCGAAGATGAAAAGTTGGATACGGAGGAGGAATATAGAGTTTATATTTTTAGTTGTCCCAGTTAAAAGCAACTGTTAAATATGCATAGATCAATGGTGAAGTCACGAAAGCGTATTCTCTTCACTTCAAACTTTCGAGAAAATGCAATCTATTAAGGTGAAATTTTCGAACAACTTACACGTGCATAATAAAACCGGTACAATTGAAATTAGAAAGCAATTTGTCGGGAAATACAGTTTATTCTTGGATAAAGTAACAGAGGACGCAAATAAAATTTCATTATTCCCAATTATTTGCATAGAACTGATAGTAATAAAATGAAGCATTTTTGTGAAATCAAACATTTAATTGAATTGAGTTATATTTAATCAAAATTGCTTTAATATTGTGTTCACTATTAATTAGACACCTTAGTATGGCAACCACCAGTCTAATTAAAAATTCTCTTCTTCAGATTTTTATACTCAAGGATTAAAGTTAACCAACAAAATTTCAGACTAAAGTGTTAGCTACTTTGTTGAAACGTATCTGTACTGAAACATTTCAATCTCAATATACACCTCACATAACATAAAAATTACCCGTTTAAAATTGAAATTAACCAACAGAATTTCAGACTAAAGTGTTACCTACTTTGTTGACACACATCTGTACTGAAACATTTCAATCTCAATATACACCTCACATAACCTAAAAATTACCCGTTTAAAATTAAAATTAACTAACAGAATTTCAGACTAAAGTGTTAGCTACTTTCTTGACACGTATCTGTACTGAAACATTTCAATCTCAATATACACCTCACATAACCTAAAAATTACCCGTTTAAAATTAAAATTAACTAACAGAATTTCAGACTAAAGTGTTAGCTACTTTCTTGACACGTATCTGTACTGAAACATTTCAATCTCAATATACACCTCACATAACCTAAAAATTACCCGTTTAACCACACAAACACAGTGTTTCAAAGTAAATGATTTCTTCAGTTTTCATACGCAACAAAAGCTGCAAACACGTTATAAATAAATACAAAAATAATGAACAAGGATAAAAATGTAAGAAATCGAACAAACGACATTGGATAATATAATAATAACAACTATAAAAGGCGTCGTTCAACACTGATAGTAAATCAATGAAAAGATTTCAATTAACGAGAACAAAAATTTGAAACGCATTGCACACTTTCGAAGTGAGTCGAAAGTATAGAATAAATTTTTTTCGTACCAAGCTCCGTTTTCGAGAAAATCGAGTTTGAATATTCGTTAAGTACGCGTGCACTGAACTAGCCGCCATTTGCTTAGTCTACCCAATTTGACTAGATATTTGGTATAACCGTAAATATTACACTTATAATATTCAAACTCGATTAAAATTTTATTCTATATTTTCGACTTACTTTTACATGAATAATCGCCTCCTTTCCACTTGCACCACGATTTCGGAAACACCCGGTATATTGCATCAAGTTGACCCATAAATTCCATAAGTGTGCATGAAAAGTCTAATTAGTTTCCATTTAAAAAATCGTACAAATATTGTTCTTTTTTCTAAAGATCATTAATGTTCATTAGATATTCAAGAATGTGAAAAAAGTTTCAGAACGATACATTTAATAACAAAGGAAAAAGAACTTCTGACTAAATTTTGGGTCAGATTGACCCAATTTCCGTGCAACGCTTAATTCTTCGAATTCCGATCTGAAACTTTGGGAACTCATTCTCAAGTTATGAAACTATCGATTCATGCAAAAAAAAAATCGATTAGGGTTCTCTCTTTAATAAGATACAAGGAATATTTCTTCGTTAAAAAATCTCGAACATCAGCGATATTTCTTGTTTTCCTAGCCAGAATCATCCATCCTTGCGACACATTGTTCGAGAAGTAATACTGACGTTCAGCCATAAGTGTCGCCAGATGGTAAGCAGAAGAATCGCCATTTTCCACGCATTAAGCATCTTCGGGAACGGCGTGACGGCGCGAAAAGTGATCGCGAATTCGTGGCAATCGCATCACACTCGACGAGCGTGGCCCGTATTGATCCCGTGGAAAAAGGCACGACGGCTTTCATCGGCGGTAAAAGAGCGAAGAGTTTCCGTGAAAACTATTGAAAATTAAATTCCTCGTTATTGATGACCGATACACCCATAAATCAAACGGATTGACAAAAAGTGTCCGCCACCGGTGTCACGTCGGTTCTCTTGACAGTCGCGTAAAGTTTTCACACAGCCGGAAAAACGTGTCGCACTGTAAACGGAATGTCGGACAAACACGAAATTTCGCGTGTCGATAGACGCGGAACGCGTGTACTTTGTAACAGAAATTTTTCTAGCTTTCGGCGTTTCCGGGAATCGTCGAAAAATTGTTCTTTTGGAAATCGACGGGAAAAGGGATAGTTTTTTTTTTTTTTTCAAGTGTGTATATCGACCTTTCGACGAATTCTAAAGGGCAAATATTAGGCTCGATCGGTGTGAAAATTGGAAAAGAGAATTTCGTTACATTTTGTCGCTTCAACTGTTCAGCTTAGTTCGAGGAGGGAAAATTTGATGCATTTTCACGTGATGGAGTATGGGAAACGGTATAATGGAGCACGTGGTGAAGACAGTTTTTGTATTGGCAATTTTTATCGCTGCTTTAACTTTTTCTTTGATGCTGTAAATAAATATTGTATATTATTTATGATAATATGTAACTTTGTCATTTTGTCACAACAGTTTTTAACATATGAGTAAACTATTGTAAGGTGAAAAATATTGTACATTAGGTAATATTATTAATTAAAAATATTAACAATTCTCATTTCTACATGTTGTACGTTGTACAATATTTAGATACACTTTTAATAAAATCATAGTGAATGGATACATTCAAATTCTTTAATAAAAATTTATTCAAATTTCCTACATCTGCAAAGAGGATTAAAAAATTTGAATTTGTCCAAAGTGCCACTGTATTTATTGTATTCTTTAGCCACGCTTACTTAAATCTTAATTCGTTATTTGCATATTGTACTATTCATTCGTTTGAATTTCTTTGTGAATTTGTCCTGTTGAATTAAAAAGAAATTACGCAAGTGTTAAACAACAGTGTTAAATGATAATCGTCCCCAGTTCACATAAAATAACTAATTTACGTGTTCCTTTTTGTAAATATTATAATATACAGTGTGTTTGGTGCTTTAAAGAAAATGATTCTGTGCAAAGTGGCAAATGTCGCCGTGAAGTAATAAGTTTTTTCAAGGTCATATTTTTTCGAAAGGAGGATGTTAAAAAAAAAGGCAAATTTTGGCATACGGCCGGAACGAAAAATATTTTTACGTCAGTTATCATTTTTTAAAGTCAGTGTAAGTTTTTTAAATGGAATGCTGTATTTTTTTATACATAATATGATAGTGTATGTTAAGACGAGTCCAACGAGGTGCAAACAAAGTCATTTCCTTTGATAAAATAGACACACGTGATAGCAAAGAACGTATGGTGGTTCGGCTTCCGGTTTTTCGCAATTTTACGACCTTCCATGAAAGGAAATGACTGTTGGCAGCTCGTTGAACTCGTCTTAACATACACTATCATATTAAGTATAAAAAAATATAGCAATCCATTTAAAAAAATTAAACTGACTTTGAAATCTCCCCCATCATACCAGGTACGAAAAAAATATTTACACCACATAACGTCCCTCTCCATACCAAACAACTTTTGTTAAAACATTTTTTTCCTAACATCACTTCCTGAAAAGATATTTCACTGAATGCAGTGCTCCGTCGAACTACGCGTAGGTTTAGAGACGTCGACTGTCTGAGTAGATGGAAATCCGCGTAGTTGTGAACCATCCCCCGTTTTACGAAAAACTGAAATCTGATCGTCTGCACTGCGTGTCAATTGTCGTACATTGTCGTTGGAATAATAACAAACGCAGTAGGTCGTGTGTAAAGACTTAGTTGTTTACTAAGAGACAGTGTTTTTCCAGAAGAGAATAGAATATGAATATGTCTCGGGGAGACAGTAAAAAAAACTAATTTGTTGTTGTTTCATAGCTATAACACATCTTATTGCAAGAAAAATAAACTTAGGATACGATAAAACGAAATTGTTGCAATAGTTAATCTAATTAGCTATACGTAGGCTCTCCTCTACTTTCAATTAACTCAATCATTCGATTGTGTACGTATATATACATACATATTATTCACGCATACACATACCGTGAAACTGTAGCTATGTAGCTCGCGGAGACACGCTTCTCGTTTGATTTTTCTGCCAAGCTGAGCTGTTCGTTGTGTACTTGAATTCGGTGCACTAGCTTCTTGTATGCAGCGGCACTTAATTCACACGAACGAATATGCTAAGTACGTAAATTGATTCGAAATCCACGCACAATTGAAACCGCTTTATTCGAGGTAGCACTGAATTTTCTACAAGACTATGATAGCACAGTACAAACGTCGTTCGTCGACGTACTCGTTCGGTAGGCCCGTAACCACTAACTGCGTACGTGACGATCTTCCCGATTTCTGCTCCCTGTTACACGAAGCAGTTCTGGGAAAAATCCTAGGCGTGTGAGTGACCCTCATGTATGTAACTTGGGCCTAGTCAACTTCACGTACCATAACACTGCGCGAGGCTCGCAATGTTTTTTGCTAGTGAAACATAAGAAATTCGAGCAAAAAATAAGAAATTCGAGCCGAACATAAGAAACGCTGTACGTAAATCGAGCCAGACATAAAGCTAGCTGTCTGTTCGCGCACAAAAAAGAGTTAGCGGGAAAAGAATTTTCTGATTTTATATTACTTTTATTGGCAAAACCGAGAACAAACGCCACGCACATGGTCTTAATACAATACAATACGCCATACTTTTTTTCGCTCGACGCATGCGCGGTCGCCACTCCCAACGCCGCTCGGCGAACGAACGCCGATCACGGTAAAAAGACGCGCCCCTTTTAAATTCAAATCGTTACACTGTCCTTTTGAGAGGAAAACTCTCGCGAGTTGCTAGTTTATTATAATTTTTATCACTTCGAGAATAAATAACTATTGATTTCTGATTGCTTCGAATATAAGCATTGTGTTATCAAAGAATTCCTTGTTTCGATTAATTTATCATTAATTATTTTTCAGTATTTTTGGTTTTTATTAAACACTAATGTACAACAATCTTTGTAAATAATACTCAATATGAGTTTCTAAGTTTCTGACGGAATATAAGTTATAAGTATGGTCATACTCTTACCTTGAACCGCATTTTTCATAACTTTCCAATCATTTCCGGGAAAAATGACAATTACATTTTTCCTTCCTTAGGATGCGTAGAATCATGCTGTAAAAAAATTTTTCGTTCCGGCCGTATGACAAAATTGGCCTTTTTTTAACATCCTCCTTTCAAGGCTATTGTGATTTCTTCAAAATAGGATGATATCCTTGTAGATATTCAACGAGCTTAAATGACTTTGAATAACCGTATTGTAGATCAGTGAATTTATCTCGGAATAGTTATGCGTTTAAAAAATAAACATAAAAAGAATTTTAGAATTGAAAATCTATATTTTAGACTTTTATAACTAAGTAGTAACATATCTCTGTTTTCGAATGTAACTCGTTGAAAATGCACCAATTAAAATAAAATATTAATTACTCTATAGTTATTCATTCTTAATAATTTTTCAATAATTTCTCTTTTCACAAGAGAATTGAAGACACGTACACGTGCATCGATTGTTGAAAGCACGTAAAACGAGCATCCCGAATATTTCAATTCTACAAAGCTTCCTCGCGATAGAATCGCGATTTCAATCCGTTGGATCATCGTCATTGCAAGTGGCATCTGATTGTGCCGTTTCAATGACTCTTAGCAACGACTCACATGGAAATCGGCTTATCTTGAGAATGGGGGCATTGAACCTTGTACAAGTGCCTTCTGGATTCGTTTTCAGCTAGCAACGAGAATGAAGAACATCAGCGATGTTTCCGTCATTTTGTACGATCAAGTGCTCAAAAGGCGCATAATTCTTCCAGTGAATTCCTCGTCTCTTCGTCTCTTTTTCAGAAACTAACGAACTACTGAAATTCGGGACGAAGATGAATCGTGTTATTAACAGACTGCGGATGTTCATGCAAATATATTTATATTGGAAGTTGATAATAAAGTCTTCTTTTGTCTTCGGAGGATTTTAGTTATTTATTTATGCGTATTTCATACGTTTTGCATACTTCTTTTTTAAGAACGTATGCAAAACTGTATTACGGTAAAGCTCCATTTATCCAACACAGTCGGGAGAAACAAGACGTGTCAGATAACTGGATCAGTCGAATAATAGAAGTCCACTAGATCTCCCTTCCATCGCTGTTTCTTTATTCGTATAATCGGAGTTAGTTTTCATATAACTGGATTTCGCTTTTCATCCAGTAAGCTGAAATTTATAAATATTAAGTAAAGCGAAGCATTAGCATTTTGTCTCTTGTCGGATAAACGGAGTTTGTGTAAATGGAGTTCCACTGTGTTGCATATTTCATACACGTTTAGCATATTTATTTTGCAAAATACGATACTATTTACTGAACCTGCGAACAAATTTACTAACTATGTGAAAAATGTCGAAGACATTTGTAGTATATTGTAATTGAAATTATAATTACAATGTGTAAATAATAAAGGTTCCATTATTGTGACACATTTTCAATATACATATTACATATCCCATATATTTTTTTATACATATGTTGTTATATTTTGCACATATTTTCCTATTTCACATATTTTATATGGATACTTCGACATATTCGAAGTGCATAAACATCCGCAGATTAGTTACTAAATATTGAAGACTAGGAAAAATCTCAATAAGTATAGTTTTGGTCTGCTAAATTTGGGACAACTGCTTTACATGACTCTTGTAAATGAACGGATTGTCCTTTCAATTGAGAAGTGAATGGGAAGCTAAAGAGTTCTTGAAAGATAAGACATCTCTGCCGTTCATAAATATTAGGACACCCATTATGTTCGTGTAGAAAGTATAACATGATTTAAATTACATTTCCTCGTCAAAGGTAGTGCTGTAGGTACCCGACTAGAATTTCAGTTAGGCAGATATTAGGTCCGCATTAGGCTAGCCTAATTTGCCTGTTAGGCCCGCATGCGGTATGTAACGCGGAATATTCACGACCGCCTAATTGGGAAAGCGGCGTTAGGGCCGCATTAGGCTTTACTTACATATAAGTTTCAGAGCCCCACTCCACCTAATGTAGGTGTGCGCTCGGCCATCCCCATTTCAGCTACGTATGTCAACTGTTAGGAATGCCCAACCTAAGCGTGCACTTGGCCACCCCAATTTGGGCCACGTATGGCAACTGTTAGGAATGCTCAACTTAGGCGTGCACTTGGCCACCCCAATTTGGGCCACGTATGGCAACTGTTAGGAATGCCCAACCTAAGCGTGCGTTCGGCCACCCCCATTTGGGCCACGTATGGCAACTGTTAGGAATGCCCAACCTAAGCGTGCGTTCGGCCACCCCTCATTTGGGCCACGTATGGCAACTGTTAGGAATGCCCAACTTAGGCGTGCGCTCAGCCACCCGCATTTGAGCCACGTATGGCAACTGTTAGGAATGCCCAACTTAGGCGTGCGCTCAGCCACCCCCATTTGGGCCAGGTATGGCAACTGTTAGGAATGCCCAATTTAGGCGTGCGCTCAGCCACCCCAATTTGGGCCACGTATGGCAACTGTTAGGAATGCCTAGCTTAGGCGTGCAGCATTCCTTCCGAATTAGGACCTAATGCGGTAACGATTAGGCTTGCAGCATTTAGGTGTGCCTAATTGCTTCCGCATTAGGCCCACATTCGTCTTTAGGCATGCCTAACTGAAATTCTAGTCGGGTATATTAGCAAAAATATACGTATCTACTCGTTGTACTTCCAGCAAGCAATTCCAACCTGGAGATTATACAAATATTGTTTTATCACTGTATCAAGTAACAAAAGCTAATCTATTATAGATTACATTTAGTAATCCTCGGTCTTGCAAATTAAAACGAAAGTTAGGATTAAAATTAATTTTTCTTATTAATATAACTATTTTTGTTACATTTTGACTAGAATCTCTGTCACGAGTCTGACTCGTTGCTGTAAGACAAGAGTTTGAGCATAAATTCAGCGAGAATTATGCCTTTACAGAGATGTAACTTACTTAATGACTCATCGTTGTATTATCGCAGTAATTGCAATGAAGGATAAGAAAATGTAGAAGACCTGGTTAAACTTCATTCAGCCCTTTAATTTTTAATGACTTTCTATTCTCATTACTAATTGAAAATGAATGTAAAAGGTACTTATAGAAAGTTCAACGCCTTTACTTTCTATATAAATCGATTTCCGTGTGTGCTACAATCAAGTGTCATCAAAATGGAACAATTGGCTGCACTTCACAGTGATAATATCTAATCGAGGATATTAAAATGA
This sequence comes from Habropoda laboriosa, assembly GCF_001263275.1. NCBI lineage: Eukaryota > Metazoa > Arthropoda > Insecta > Hymenoptera > Apidae > Habropoda > Habropoda laboriosa. The sequence continues at coordinate 68,732 of NW_017100897.1, forward strand.
CTTAAAAGCACGGAGGTAAAAGCAAAGTGATAAAATTAGAGCAATACGTATACAACAGTATGCATAATTGCGAACTAATAAATATTGCAAGCGTTCTTAGGCAACGGAAAAATTGTCAACAATAAATCTGCATAACTTACGATAATTGCAGACCTTTTTAAAAAACGTCTTTTGTTATAAATTCAATACATATTTACATTTATGCTAATTTTACATTTAACCCTTTGCAGTTGAAGGCCCTTTTTTCTATAAGGAAGTAGCAAAAATTAATGTAATTTTTTAAAACTAATATTTTTATTAGAAGTTGGTTCTTTCAAACTATTTCACGGAAGTCCATAGACCTGCTGTCTTGAAAAATATCATCCTTAGAGTTAACTCTAATGGTAAATATAATGTCGCTTCTTAGTCGCCTCTCGAGTGCAAAGGGTTAATTTTTTATTTTAATTTTTAAATAAATAAATAATTTGAATTTTTTATAAAATTTGAACACATCACATTAACACTGCGTTCTAAATTAAAAATTTGAATTCCTCTCCGTTAACACAATGGAAAAGAAGGGAAGATGAAAGTGTGCTTTGCGATATCTACTGTACGGGGCAGATTAGTATCTCTTCACGGAGTAAAACGTGCTCGAAGACGAAACGTCACCGTCATTTTTACCAGTGAAGAGATCCGCACGTTTAAATATTCCGTTTTCTGCTGAAATTGTAAACACACGCTGCAGACCGTCTATCTCTGAACAAAGTATCTGAAGGCATAAATAAGCAGCAGATAATATCATTTTTAGTTGTTAGTGCATACAAATAGTTACGTATTCTGTTTCCGACAGAGTATGTGCTACAAACTTCTCATCTTCAAATAAAGCAACTGAAAGCATGAATAAGTATCATGCAACATTGCTTTTACCTTTCAAAGAATTCATACAGTTACATCTGCGTGTCCTTTGATCTTCCTGTTTCTTATGTTCGTCGTTTAGAAACGAATATAAAGGTATAAAGACAAAACTCGTAGATTATTGTTACACTGTTACCTGTGTAACAAATGTCCAATTAAGTGTGCATTGTATTTATAAAAAGATAAAGTCAGTATTGTGTGATGTGTTTAACAATTATCAAGGTTCGATTAACCAAAAATTGATTATTGTGAATAAAAGAATTTACCGAAGAAGAAGAAGAACAAAAGAAAGGAGTAAAAGAAGTATTTCGGTAAAAGGATTAATTCGTATAAATTTTTGACTTTTTGTACATTCCATGCAGATCAGACGATTTTGAAATGTTGCAATTATGTGCTAGAATTTTGATTTTGAATTGTTGCTATTATCTGTTGGTTTTAAATTCACCACGTATGGCGTTTTCATTTTTTAGTTACATTTTAATCGCGCCTTTTCTTCTTTTTTTTTCTACACTTCCGGTAGTCTTTCTATCGTAAGCCATGTATGACTGTTTTAAAGTATATAACAAAAAGAATTATAAGTGTATCGTAGTTCCGTTTCTGAATAAATTTTTCTGAAATATAAAATCTAAGTCTAACACTATCAATAATTTCAGCTGT
>NW_017100897.1:70522-72127 GCF_001263275.1 Habropoda laboriosa
AACATAATATAATATAACATAATATAATATAATATAATTTTTAATTTATTACTTTAATAAAATAAAAATTCAATTCTTTCAAATTTTTGAATTACGCCAATTTCATAATCACCAGGACCTGGAAAGTATTAAAGTAATTAATACTTTAATACTAAAGAAAGTATTGTAGTATCGGGGCCTCCATACTGAAATAGGAAACCAACAATGGACAATACAAAGGGAGCAGTTGGCGTAATGTGCAAAGCCTCGGCTTGCTAAGCCGAAGGTGTCCCGGGTTCGATTCCCGTTTGGGTCCTTCGAAATTTTTTCATCGATTCCTACACTATTAATACTAGAAAAAGTATTATATATGGTTTAAATTACATTTTTCCCCCTGAATTAGTATCGTATATCAATAAAAATATACAGAGTGGGATTTTCATGCTATTACTTTCCAACCCGCTATCACGTGAGAGATAATCAAAGAGCGGGAGTATAGAAGAAAGAGGATTTAGAGTGGAGAGTTATAGAGATATAAAGAATGTCGACATTATTGTTATTGTTGAGTTAAATATAGTCGTTATTGTTATTAAATTCTTGAAAAACCTGCCTACAACCCAACATTCCTACGCCATTAGCGTGCCTAAGGGACATCGCGAGCACCCTTCCTTTCCACCCTTAGCCGCTTCTGTCAGAAAAGGGTGGCGATATCTAACAATAAAGCCAAGCTAACGGATGTTTTAACAACGTTAAATTCCCCTCAGGTTCCCTCCATTCGGTCTCCCGATCGTTGTGACTAATTTTCTGACTGACCCTTCGGAAATCCCCACTTTATAACACGTCTTTGAACATATTAAGAACGAGAGAAGCGAATTTTGAAAAATTCTAAGATGTAAACTTCAATTTCCGTAGCCAAGACATATCTTAACTAGATTTTTTTATTGTAGCCATTGATATTTCTGGATCGAAGCTGTGATATCTGTGCTGAAACACATAGATTGTCTTTCTAACACTATGCCTTGTATATTGAACGAATAAACAATGATAATATCCACAATCTTTAAGCCGACATGTGTTATGCATTTGTTTAGTCTTCGAGTGATCAGCGTTCAGTAATTTTTGATAGCCTTAAAATTTATTTCTTTTTTTATCGTTATTATTGTTACTTTCATTATTTTGCGAATTTTTTTAATAAATTGTGACACTCGAAACAGAATTATTTGTGTTATACTAGTTTTTTGCCCAATTTCGGTTCTTCGAGGTGAAAACAGCCCTTGAACGAAGCCCGGATACTTCTCTCGAAGTCCCCTACAAACCCACAAAGTTTCAAAAAAATAGGAATTTTCGGGTTACCGAAGTTCCCTTGTAAGTGCATTTTTTTCTTTTTTGGGCGGGGGAAATCCTCATGGACACTCCACCCCACGGGGAGGGGGCGGGGTAGTGACGGACTCGTACCGGCTAAAACCCCCACGGTGGACCTTCCTCGGGGTGGGCCCAAGATCTCGAAACGAACGCCACTGGACCCACCCCACGCCTGGCCCCTCCCTCAAGATGTTCGCGGAGGGAGGGGCGCCATCTCGGAGTGGGTCAACTAGACCCCCTTATCACCGCCGACCACACCGGCGG
>NW_017100897.1:72343-74839 GCF_001263275.1 Habropoda laboriosa
CCACCGCGGGCCGCATGCAATGGGCTGCTGGGCGGGAGACCCGGCGACCCACACAAATACTTGGGGCGTGCCCGCCCGACCCCCCGAGAGGGAGGGAGGGGCCTCCCCGTGTGGGTCGCCACCACCGGGACCCAGCGGGAGGATGTGACTCCTCCCCCGGGCCCGTGCACTCAGGCACCTCGGGGTCGTAATTCCCGTACCGCAGCCCATCGGAAGATCGGCTGCGGCCCCTGAGGATGCTTGTAAGTGCATACCACAATGCGTCTCTTTAACACAATTATCGAAGCGATAGTAAAATTGCTGTATTCCTATTTCTGATTGCAGGCCGCGTGGGTTTCTCTGAGTCGGGACCGGCGATAGCAGAGCCGCGATCAAAATGAGCATTCTAAACACGGATTCGGAGAACCGCGTGGTCCTAAACGTGGGTGGTATCCGCCATGAGACGTACAAGGCGACCCTGAAGAAGATCCCCGCAACGAGGCTGTCAAAGTTGACCGAGGCTCTCGGTAACTACGACCCAATCCTGAACGAATACTTCTTCGACAGGCATCCGGGAGTGTTCGCTCAGGTGCTTAACTATTATCGCACCGGGAAACTTCACTATCCAACGGACGTATGCGGGCCTCTGTTCGAGGAAGAACTCGACTTTTGGGGCCTCGACTCCAATCAGGTGGAGCCATGTTGCTGGATGACCTACACTCAGGTATATACGCACTAAACGGATCCTCTTGCTTATTCACTTTCTGGTTGCGTTCACTTAGTTCTACGTAGATGCGGTTTTACTAGTTGTGGATACAGATTAAGGGGAGAAATGTTACCGTGAATTTTTCTTAGGAAAAATAATTGAATCAGGCTTGTGAGTGGTGTGGTGTATCGTGGCTGTCGGTGTTGAATCGATGCATGTTGAGTGCTGTTTTCTTTTTTTTTTTATTGGTTTTATTAGGTTATACTGAAAGTTTCCGCGGTTCGAAGCTGTTCATTTTGGAAAAAACGTAAGTCCATTGAAATTCACCCTTTGAGTGGCGACTGAGAAGCGACATTAAATAATTAATGAAAACAGAGAGCAGATCTATGGGCCTCCATAAATTTGTTCACCACAGTGAAATAGAGAATACGTTAGTTAGTTTTAAAAAATTTCAAAGAAGCTTTGCAATTTTTCCAATAACAAAAACACCACCCAGTGCAAAGGATTAAACATTTTTAATTAAAATCATTTACATTTATTAATATTGCAATTTTCGTAATGTTCCACACATTTTTGCTAGTGTACGATTAATGACGCGTGTAAAACATTGGAATCTCCTAGAGAGAGAATCTGCTGGAAAGTGTCTTCCTGTTTTCTAAATCGTTTTTGCGCGAGGAAATTGTCAGGCGAGTGGAAAAAGTGAAAATCGGGAGATGAGTCAGAACTTCATTAGTTGATGCAGTTTTTGTACAGTTCTGCTTACTATATGCGGGTCCGACGTTGCTATGCAAAAGGTTAGGGTCTTTTCCCATATTTTCATAGCATTTTTAATTTACATTTTCGTAACTATAATGACTTACGATCTACATGTAAGGGTTGTCTGGTCTAAAATAATACTTATCAGGATTTATTTAAACAGATGTTGAAACTACATTTATTTGTCCGTCCGTCGTTGGCTCCTCGTTCCTTTCTTGTCCGTCTTTACCAACTACACGTTTCCTAATAATCTCTCTGATATATTCCGCTTAGTCTTATTCAACGCGTCCTTATACAGGGTGTCCCGTAAAGAGTGTAACACCCGGAAATGGGGGGTTGATCGGGTGACTCTGAACATCTTTTTCCTTGACCAAAATGTTGTTTGAAGTTTCGTTTTTGAATTATTAACAAAAAACACTGGCCAATCAGAGCGCGCGTAGAGCCCCCGCTCAGGGACGGGCGAACAGAGATTCACGCGTACGCTTGTTCACGATCGCGCGCGGATGAGACCCTGCGCTACCGTGCCTGGGCGCAGGCTCTGCGCGCGCTCTGATTGGCCAGTGTTTTTCGTTAATAATTCAAAAACTAAGCTTCAACCAATATTTTGGTAAAGGAAAAAATTGTTCAGAGTCACCCCAGCAACCCCCCATTACACTCTTTATGAAACACCCTGTATAAGATGAATATGTTCCGCGGACCACCCGTTCTTTCATTACTTAATTTCGTGTAAAAGTTTTCATTTCGTGTAAAAGTATTAATTATTATAATAATTATTGTTAGTTGCGAAAAAGTATTCCGTCCGCAGCGATTGCAATACGGAGAGCTTCGGCAGGGAGTATTCAGCACTCAAAGGGTTTGCCCATTTAATGTTTTAAGACTATAGTCACCCGTCGTAGCGAAAGGGTTAACTGAAATTGTTTTTTTTCGTTTGAGGCCTCGTAATGACATTGCGCCTAAATTCTCCGAAAGTATAAATGCGCCCCTGATTGTGAGAAGATTCATTTGCACCTTTCGTTCTCTTAGAAATTCGAATTTTTAAATTAATAAGATTTATA
>NW_017100897.1:74914-75252 GCF_001263275.1 Habropoda laboriosa
ATTGACAAAAGTGTATCGAACATTGTGAAAATCATTTCAAATAAAAATGTTTAATTTCAGTGGAGTTCTATTTTCTCAAAATGAACAGCTTAAAACCGTGGGAACATTCAGAATGACCTAATATATTCTCGCACCTAATTTCGTCTAATCAAAATATTGGAAAGAAAGAAAGTCACGAAATTTAGAGGTTTACTTCTTGCAATTAGCAAATGCAGACTGTGTTACCTTTCTGATACTATAAGATTTGCATAACTTGCTTACGTTCTTAAACGAGATTCATGTCTCTTTAACCAAGTTATTCTAGTTATACCACTTTATGTATAAAGTTTTTGCCAAAT
>NW_017100897.1:75320-76211 GCF_001263275.1 Habropoda laboriosa
ATGAAATTTATTTTCTTCTATAAATATCAACTTCTCTAAAAAAAGAAAGAAATAATTCATCGTTACATTCATCTATCAAATTCAAACTTGTACAATCTTACACGCTTATTGATCTAATAATTATCGTTTCATGGCTCAAACTAAGTAGGAAAATAGAACGAAAAATTCATTCTTTGTAACATAGAAGCAAATCAAATTTTATAGTATCCGTTACGAATGTATAATACATTTTTGAGAAACTGTTCGCGAAAATTAGTGTAGACCCAGCAGAAATGTCGAGTTGTTACACCTTACTACACGAAAACGCGATGAAAAGAAAATTGAAAGATTAACTTGCAAAATTCACGTGTCACTTGATCTGCAGCCACAAAACGTTGGTGAACACTGCATTGTTTTACAACATAATGAGAATGTGTTTGTTACGTCTGTTTATAATACCATTTTACATTCAATCTAGATTAATAATTGCAAAACATGAAGCATTGCACTATAGAAAAACAAAAGCAAAAAAAGATCCGACACAAACAGCGCCGATTTTATTTCATCATTCACAATGCTGTTACGTTTGTTAATTAATAGTGTACATACTTCCATTAACGAGATCGCCGATTGTATAATACAAGTGGTATAATATAATCGGTAAGCATTGTTTTCCATTAATTTTCGTCATATTTCACACACTAGTTCGATCATAGAATCGTCGACACAGATCTAGGATCATGTAACGCGAATTATGTGATCCTAAATCTTTCACTGTTCGTCAAACGGATCTAATAATTTCCCAAATTTTTGAAGGACGCAAGAAAAACGAACCGACAAAGAGATAACATTATTTTCCACGTGGATCGTTAGTTTCTATTTGAAAAAATCGCCGGAGAGAGTGTAGAACAG
>NW_017100897.1:76278-76798 GCF_001263275.1 Habropoda laboriosa
TCCGCGATGAAATCTCGATGTTCAATTTACAGGGTTGTTCACGATTCGCTGTTTCGCAATATCACAGAAAATATCGGCGAAAGTCGTTTTAATTTGCCGATGGAATTTTACCCGCTTTAACATTCGAACAATTATAAATGCGTGCATCGGTTCAGCTGCGAAATCAAATCAATCTCTAACGCGTCCTTTAAAGATCGATTCGACGTGAATATATATGTATGTATGTGTACATGTATATATATATATTCTTCTCTTTTTCTTCCTTTTTCACAGTCGGTCTTGTTCTCTGTTTTAAATTGCACAATGCACGCACAATTATCGATTTATGGAAACTAGCACACCATATAGGAGACAAACGAACTGATGTACCCATTGTCGTGCACATGCACCGGATGCAAGTATGAAGAAATGAAAAATTACGAAAGGCCCGTGAAGATTCTGGACTGTCGAGTTCCTTTTCTTTTTCAAACACCAATTTTTTGTAGCAATGCAGAGGCATTTTTTTTTTTAAGTGTATTTA
>NW_017100897.1:77420-88764 GCF_001263275.1 Habropoda laboriosa
TGAAAAAGAAAAATCGACGAAGAATTTTTTCAAATAGTTAAAAATAGAATTTCGTAGACGAGACAAAAGAGAAATAGCAAAAGATATTTAGTAAAGTTGGTCAGCTGTTATTAATAGCATAAATAAAGAATGTAGAAAAGCTGAGAACCGAAGAAATATGGAAGGAAAAAAGTAGTTTTTATACTATTCGTGATGAAATATTTTAAGGAAAGACTTGTATTGTGAAAATTGTATAAATTACAGTTTCTAAACGTCGTACGAAGTCTTTAAATTTTCTACGAAAGTAAATTCAATTTAACTTTTGAAATAGCTTTGAAAGTTACTTACGTTAGATTTCCCAGAAACGTTTCGGTGACATTTTTATTCTTATAAAAAATAACAATTCACTGGAAATGAATAGCTTTGCTGTGTTATTTCAAAAGATGATAATTAATATTAAGCTGCAATTGCAAAACTGTACATTAAAGTTCCCTAACTTGTCCAAATCCTGGCTGAGTATTTCTATATCTATTTAATTTCATTTATAGGTAACCATTTGTACATCTCCTTAGATTCTTCATTTTTACTCTTTTCCTTTCTGTATCTCTGTTTGGAAAATGAACAATTAACAATTCCTATTAAAATCAGCGTAAACGTTTAATATCTAATTATTCTCTAAATTTCCTAACCTAACCTAACCTCAAAATTGTTCTTAAATGCTTAATAATTTTCTTAAATAATTTCTTAAATAATTCTCAAATAATTTTGCTTCGAGGAAAATAAATAATTTCTTAAATAATTCTTAAATAACTTCATTAATAATTTTACTTCAAGGAAAATAGTTGTTTCAAAAAATTTTGATGATGTTTATTGCCCACTGAAAATTGAAATAACACTTTTATTTAATTGCTTGTAATAAACAAATATTAATTTTTACTAATTCTTGCACTTATCATCTGTTAATTAATATATTAACAATGTCACATTAAAGAAAGCAAATGCTTCGATTGACGAACTGCCTCTCCATCGCTTGCACGAAAATGAATTTCCAAGCCGCGAAACAACAGCTGCTTTCATTTTTGCATTACTGGAATTAACCAAGCTGATCAAATAAATTGCATTTTGTTTCCTTCGTCTCACTATTAGGATGCGGCGATTATATGAAATCGATGAAAGAACGCAATTGATTAGCTTTCGAAACGACTACGAAACAAAATTAAATTTATCAGATCACCTCACTTCGTCCTAACATTTTTTCCCATAATTGCTTTTTAACGAAATAGTTGAAAAAAAAAATACCGAAATACACAATTATCTAATAAACGAATCGATTATTTATATACGAAATAAGAAAGAACAACGGATATATAAATGAATTATGACAAAGTAGAGTATATTTACTTAGATATATTATACAATATACCGGGTGAACCGTTTAACATGACCATTCTAAATTATTCCATTGTCAGTGAAGTGATTGAAATTTTCTTGTGTCGCCTAATATGGTTTAAAAAGATCCTCAAGATGACTATAGTATACTTTTTATCATTTGCTTCTTTTTTTTCAAAATTTTTATAGTCACCTCCCACTTCTTTGAAAGAAAGAAATTTATTTATTCACCGTATACGAGAGTGTATTACAACTGAAGGACACCATTTTGAACATTGTTTCCACATCCATACAAAATTATAAGTCCATCAATGAAAATCGAAGAATGACTTTAAAAAAACATTTCGATCGATGCACTAACGAGAGAATAATTCAAAGTGATCGCGTTACGTGGTTCACCCGGTGTATTAATGGGATAGCTTTACAACTTAATACCCTGCTATCAACTTCTCTGTCACTTTTTTCTTCCATTAACAAAAAGTATAGTGTTCTATTAAAAAATTATCGAAAGGTACTTGTAAAGAAGGAAAACTAGGTAATTTTATTTCCATTCTATCAAATTTTGTGTTGAAAATAAAAGAAGTTAGGTTAGGTTGCGTACAATAGGTTGAGTGTTCACCTGTAAATTAGTTAATTTATTACTATTAACGTGTAATAGAATATAGCAATTATACTTTCAGTTAATTTGATGTCTAGTAGAGAGGAGTATTTTTAAGTTAAATTAAATTTTTAAATTAAGTGAAACGCATAGAAAGTTTATGTGATAATAACTTGAAGAATTATGTGAAATATTTGTTTTATTAATTTCACATCTTTGAACGCTATTTTTATTTCTTTCTTCAGCCAGTAATAAAATCTCAGCTGATGGAGGGTTAAATTATCCTGAACTTATGGCTATAATTATCTACTTGGTGATCGATTGCTTCATCGATCGTCTAGTAATCGGTGACCCAATGGATTTCCTTTAATCGGTGTACCTACACTGTCCCACAATTCACTATAGGTATTACCCGAAGTATTGTTGCTTCTGAAAATATGAAGTTTCAAAAAATATTTAAAAAATTTTAAAAAAGGTGATCCGCGAAGAAATAGAAACTTTATGAAAAATTAACATTTATTTCTCGCTTTGTGCTTTCATTCATAAAACGAGGAACTGTAATATCCACTGGGTGGTCCTTGCAGAGTTTCTCGTCCCAAACACGAATCCGGAAGAAGAATTACTCTATCGCCCTCAGTTTTTGAAAAACACGAGTTTTTGTAAAAACGCACGATTTTGGGGAAAATACGGGGTATCGTGTGAAAATTAAAAACGCTAGCTTTTATCAGTTATAACTTAGTATTATCGCCCACAATAGCACTCTTATTCATTACATTACAAAGTAGTGCAGACTAAAGCTATTAATTATAATTTATGTATGAATTCATTAGTTTATTTTCATTGTAGACATTCAAGGATTGCTTTTTGCATTCGTTTAGATAAAAATCCACTACCTACTTTACTTTCAACGTTACTCCCTACCAATCGGTGTTTCATTTGCTCTGTAAAAGTTAGGTTAGGTTAGCAAAAGACTGTTGTAGCCATTCAAACTAATTTCAAAGATCACTGTAGCTACTTAAACTGAAATGAAACGTAATCAAATAAGTAAATAACAACTATTTTTTAGTGTAACAATTAAAAATACTTAGTAGATAATATCAAATGCTTTAAAACAATCTATTACTTCATATTTAGAAATCAACATTTTAAAACACTGCTGGAATTCCCATAATCACTTTACCAATAAAAGTTACAATTACATGGAACAATTATGATCTTTATTTTTATTTTCCAATGTTGCTCAAACTTTGTACAAAAGAAGAATCGCTGCACAAAAGTTCAACATTGTTGCTCGAAAAACAAAGAAATGCTAGATTAACAAGGAAAGCATTTTGAAACATCTAGAAGCAAATTATTCATTGCTAAAATTGCATTTATATTTCATTCTCCGATTTGTACACTAAAATATTTTCTCTTCCTTCTCGTCCATCGAGGGTATCTCGATTTTATATCCCCTGAAGTTATCTATCTTCGCCCATTTACAAGATCTGGCTGAAATGGTGGTCATTTGTAACGTTGACAGTGTTCGGGCAGGGTGGGAAAAAGGAAGACGAGAAATTTATGTCGGAGCTACTGTAGTGTTAAGAACCATCTAGAAAGGACATTCTGGGGTTTTGATTCAACACCATTGATTTGTAACGGTGATAACGTAGACAAAATGGCAAACCTCTTATGAGACTTGATTCTCGTTGAAATTTATACGAATATTTGTTCTGTACTGAATAAATCGCCTTTCTGTTTAAAATAATGAAGTAAATATACAGGGTGTTTCGTGTAAAACATGCCACCTGAATATCTTCTCTATCTGTGATATTAGGAGAAATATTTCTTACGTTATTTAAATGGTTCTATTGTATGCGACAGTTGCTTTATTACATCGTTACATTAAAAAGTATTGTAGTTAAGAAGTAGTACAGGACTTAGTAACTTGAAACTAGGAAGAACTTCACTAGTGTAAAATATAAAAATTTCGAATTGCCCAGAGTGTTTTAAGATGTTTGCAACAATTTTAAAGGCAAAGTTTTAACAACTTCGTTTAAAGGTGAAACTTGAAAGTTTCGAGTAACATGCTTGGAAATTTTGTAATTAAGTTACGAAGCGTTTAAACTATGTATAAAAACCGGTGATTTAGTAAAAAAGCTTTTAACGTCTTCTTTCGGTGTACTTGAAAAATTAAACGGTATTTCAGTTCGCATTTTGAATTAAAATAACGTATCGTGAAAGATAATGATTCTTTGGTAAAGTAAAATAAACTTTCTGGTGGCATAAAATTTTTGTATTCGAAATTAATATTTAACAGAACAGCAAAAATTTATGCACAAATACGGTCTTATAATTCGGATTTGCAATCTTAAAGGGTAAAAAAAGGTAAATAAACTTTAATAAATATACGTTAAAAGTTCCATATTATTAGAACACATGTTGTATATTATTTTTGTAGATTACTCAGATTAAAGAACATACAAAAATATAGATAAAAGGCACGTAAGCAGGTACATAGCACCAATATCAAAACCATAGAGTACAGTTATGAAAAAATGCAAATATTTTTATTCCAGATATTAGATATATTTTTTCAATTAAACTTTTGATTTAACCAACAGCTCAGGCAAATATAAACATTAATTTCTAATTTTATTATACATTTGTATACATTTTAAATATTTTCAAAAAGATTTGTGATATTAAAAAATGTTATTAGGCAAAATTAAAGTATTTTTACGATGGGTTTATACATATTATAATTTACGATGAGCGATGTTACGATAACCTCTTTTTCCCGGAGAGGAAAAACCGCACGAACTTTTTCGGTTAGCCGATACATTGAAAAATATACAGTTCCATTTAACCCTTTCGTGACCAATAGGACTCATATGGCCCACTTGAGGACTTGAACAAAAATTAATCTCAATTTATTATTCATTACAGACACTATGATTGATAGATAAATAACAAATTCTTTAAAAAAAGTAATTCAGTCACGAAAGGGTTAAATAGATGTTGATAACCTCAAAATGTCCTTGACATAATACTACAATACTTCAATTTCTCCTAATGATATTTTGTCGTATCACCAATATTTTGGATAATATTCAATTGTCACGCTTTATTTCCACCCGGTATGTAAAAAGTTCTTTATTTATTTCAAGATATATTGAACGTAATTCTATTTAGCTATTCTCATAACAGGCAAAACTCAGTTTCATTGTTGATAATAATAACGTTTCAAAATTAATGTGACACCTTAGAAAATTCAATTCTAACCAAGAAATTATTGAAGTAAAAGAAAGGAAACATTATACATACGTATATGCAATTTACACATTAGGAATCCCATATGTGGTCGTAAATCATGTTGACCACGTTATACTGTGAACATATAGTACATACTGTAGCTGTCGTGACACTAGAAAATTAAGATACTATCTCTGAGTCGCCTTAAATGTGATAAAATCTCATCATTCGTAATGAAGGCGCCGTATACGTAAACAATATTATTACGAACTTCATTCCTACAATGTTTAATTTATTATTTTCTTCGAGCAATGGCATTAATTTAGAAATGCCTATCAGAATATAGATTTTGTTTATATCCATATAAAATAATAACTCAATATTTTACAATAAGAGAAATAAAACTTTTTCAAGCTGCCGAAAAGTATACCGACGTATATTTTTCTGAAAACATTAATTAGGAAATCATTTTTTCATCAAAGAAGTGATCTGATACTTCAAAAGGTTGCAAGTAGTATTCAAGGTAATGAGATCTGATCAACAAAAAATTTGCGAATAAATCTACATACATATGTATATCTAAAGACTATTCTAATTTGTATATCATATTTTGACATCACATTTTTCTAAAGAAAGCTAAATGTATATTTTATAATATCATCATAAAAATTACTTTCATAAAGACATACAGGTGTATACTAATATTATTATTTACTATATTAACGAATAATTATTTGTAGGTTAGGTTATTATTTTAAGTTTGGTTAATAATTATTTTTAGGTTAAGTTAACGATTACTAAAACGATATTTCACGGATTTGAATATAAAACACTCATGTCGTTCGCATTCTCGTACAATCTTTATCACGGGGACAACTACAAAAAGAACGAATTTCACATGAAATGGAAGAAGATTGTAAGAGTCATTCTGAAAATTTCAAAGTAGTCCATAAATTTCCCTTGCAGCACGTACAAGATTCGCGAATCGCAAAATTGGATCTGAGAGTATGATTTAGTAAAGAATCTTGCGTAAGTCCCCACAAGCGAATTATTCGCGGTTTTCTATTGCTCGTAAATATTTAAAAATCTAATCTTCTTACTTGACCGGTTATGACGCTTTAAAAAGGCAGTTTAAAGTAGCTTACGTCGTTGCTGACGTAAACCGATTTCTAAAAGGCGATTATGATCGCACAATATTAACGGAACATAAGCTTATAACGGTCTAGAAAATTAATTAAAAACTAGTTTTAATTCGGCTGAACGCGCTTCAAACGCTTTAATCTCTTTAGGGAAAGCTAAACTTTAATGAATTTTTAGTACGTTATTATGGTTTTGTTTGTAATATTGAAATGATTATTTATTATACCATTAAAATTATCTAGTCATACTTCAATATTTTATTTTGCTTATATTTCATTCAACTGTATAGATGTAAGTTTAACAACTGTATAAATATCTATTTGTATATTGAAGTTATAAACATGTATACATGAAAATTGTTATAAACAATTGAATGCTAAATTAATGATTTTAGAAGTTTTTTATTTTTTGGTTTATTAAAAATGTTATGAATAAAAAGGGAATTTTTATAAAGAAATGGTTTGCATGTTCCTTTTAATTACTAAAGAATGAAGATAAGAGTAAGAAGTAAAAGACTTGTAGTTTAAAGTTATTACACTAGCTTCGGTGGAAATTTTAAATTACTTTTACTGAAATGAAAGATCTACAAGCTACTATAATTTGTTTTTGTCGCAAGAAAATTAATTTCAAAACACAGGTTGATTAAAGAATTTGAAAGAAGTGTACACACAAAACGTACACTATTTTAAGAGGAAAATATATTTATATTGATTATATGAAGGCATTGTATTACAAAATACCACCTGACTTAGTAAACATGTCAATAACATCAATATGGTTGTTAAATTAGTCTTCACAGTATGAAATAATTTTCTTCCAAACATATAAATCTTTACTCGATACAATTTTTAAAACAATACACATATAAATGTTAAAAGAATATAATTTGTATTTTATCAACTGTAACATATATGTATCTAACATTAAATCATAACCACCTTTATACACTTACATATGTATATTTCATTTTAATATGAGTAAAGTGTATAATACAGAAAAAAATTAAAAATATAGAACATATTTTACCATAAACGTCAATTAACGTTAATATTTTCTACTTTCAATAAAATATGCTAATAGTTGTGTTAAAATTTAGACAAAGAATTCATTTCAATGTTAAAAATTTTAATTCTCTGCATTGAAAAACTGAACTTTAGGTAATAAAACGAATTTACTTACATATGGTCCAACTACAAAGTCCTATTTTCAGATGAAAATTCACAAATATTGGAAGTATTTGAGTTTATGGAATAGGTTTCACAAATTTATAAACGTATCCATTATGAACAGGGCAACTTTAATGAACGTATAAAGGGATTTTCGGCCCAGTAGGGGCGTTTCTGGCCGATTAACTGCACGATCTCGCCTTCTATATCGTCTTCTAATCGAGGTCGTGTACGTAACTCCACGGTTTTCGGTTCTGATATATCGCATTCGCCAAAATCCAGTAACGACAAGCTTGCAGTAATATTCAAATGTGGACCGCCGCAATCGTAGCATACCATTCCATGAGTTTCTCGTACATTGTACATTATCCAAATTGTCAATCAGTGTCGAATTAGCTTCAAAGTATTGTACTACCCTCGAATTACTCGTGAAATTGTACATTTTCGTGACACTTAATGTTTTCGGTGTTTACTTGAATATTGACATCACGCCTTTGTTGATAAAGTTGTGGCAATAGGAATAACATGCTGAAGAAGCTTTTTTGTGACAATTTAGGTACAACAAATGAAACAATTGAGATGAGAGAGGTCTTCACGAAATTAAGGTAAAGAGGCAGATAATTTATTTCATTTTTTATGATTATTGTTAAGATTGTTTAAAGTAAATTTTGTTTGTCAGAAATAAAAGTGTGATTTTTATAGAATGAAAGGTAACACAAAGATGAAATACTAACAATAAGTGAAATTTTGAATATAAGGCCACCAAAAATGCAGATTTTATAAAAAAAATACTTCACATTTAGTGAATTTCAATATGCAGAATATTGCAGAATATTTATCTAACGTTATAAAACAGAGAAATATACATATACAAATGAGTTCATCCTTTCCTTTTTAAAGAAAAACTGTACTTTCTTAAATAATACTAAAGTAAAAAGATTGTAATATAAATAATGTTTGTATTCAAAACAATTTTATGGATCCTTCTACTAAACTTTACATAACAACACATACATTTTTTATATTTTGTGAATTATCAAACGAAAAGTCCAGTGATATGTCCCTGTTACTAAAATAATTGACTCTACTAAATAAAAATGTAAATACTAAATATAATCCTCTTTGAACCAATTTCTAACAAATTTATATATTTTATTGTTACATTTGTTATTTCAAATTTTATTTAGAACAATTTTACAAAAATTGGGAGACAAAAATAGGTTAATTGACAGTTGAGCATTGTAAAACAATGTGAACATAGTTTGTACAGAGATTCAGTATAACAAATATTTCATAACTTCAGTGTCCATTATTGACATGGTTAGCAGAAAATTTTAAATAAAGCAAATATCCTTTTAGAACATTTTGAACTCTATATCTGTCGTTTACATTATTGAATAGTTTCTTGGAAGTATTACATACAGTAATATCACAATTTACCTTACATATTAAAAGAATTGATATATACATTTAGCTATAATATGAACAAATAACTGCTCCTGTATTGTTAAACAACAGCTAATGTAAGTATCATAAAACTGAAAAGAAATATGAATTATTGAAAGTTCTATGTTAAATCATCAAATGTATTTGGGTTAGTTTGTATTCGACAAAGTAAGACAATAAAATTGTCCTAAACAATCAATTTTTGTTCTACATCTATTAAAACTTCCATTTAATATTTGGCTCATTTTTGTATTTTTTCATGTAAAACTTCTTTCAAGTTTTAATGGATATGAAAATGCAACAATTTTCATTATCTTTATTATATGTAGAATATTGTCAATAGATCAGCTAGGATTTACATCAAGATAAAGTTATAGTGGAATGTAATTTGAACAAAGAATTCTTTTACCTCATTTTCATTGAAAAAAATATTTTGCATTTCTTTTTCTTACACTATCTATGATGCTACTTGATTCTTACTAGGTACAATATTTACAAATTCCCTTGTTTACACTATTATTATTATAACGAACCCTCTACAAAAATATGGAAAAAAATATATGGTTCTATTTAAAAAAACACTGATGACTTTGAAATCCCATAAAAGGAAAGAAATGTGTAACTTTGTCTTAAGAAGTTTTTTCATATGACCATAAAGAATAGAAGTATTTAGGTGTTTCCATTTAATCCCTTTTAAATGCTCCACCTTGTACATGTCTTTGTTGCCTGTTTGTCATCTATAAACTGTAATTTGTTCATCATTTCCCACAACATATAACATCGATAATAATTAATATTTTCTGTAACGTATATTTGTTCTAAACAGATTTCATTTAAAAAATAAAATTTGTCATTGGCAAAAATTTGAACGTTTGATTCTCAATTAAACGTTTCATTTTTTAAATACAGAATTAAATAAAAGTAAAAACAATTTAAAGAAAATCAATCTAATTTCGAATCTAAATATTTAAACAGTATCCTACGTTTTACTATTACCAAAATTATTTCAGAACTTTCCCAATGATACTGTTTACATATTAAAACATTAATTTCAATCAGTTATCCTAAGTAATTTCGTCGAACATATAGAGCTAGTGACATGTAAACGAAAAAACAGTTGTAATCGAATTTTTGTTGGAATTCGGGGTAATGAAACCAATAAAAAAAAAAAAAAGCAAATTTTCCGGTGATTAGGATTAATCGTGAGACGAAGGTGCGAATTTCGGTGGGAATATGTAGTTCATTAAAGTGACGCGTTGAAATGCGACTCGTGCGCACTGTTTACGATTCAAATTAATTTCGTTCCTTCATTTACCCAACCTGATTCGAGCTGCAATTTATTTATTACCCAGTGACATATGTTTCCGTGCAAAAAGCCTCCACTTATTTCGATGTGTTGCTCGTTACATTAAGCGCAAATCATTCTCAATTGGAACTAATGGATGTTCTATGTACAGTCGAAATGTGAGAATTAAGAGGATCAATTTTAATTCTCGTGTTTCAATATCTTCTTAGCATCTGCAGGATTGTTAAAGAATTTATGAGTTTGAGCATAGTTAGCGTAATAAGATGTGATGTTGGATTGTTATTCTATTAAATGTAAATGCAGTTAAAGATATATTCTTCGACCTCACATTCGATTTTAGGTTAAAGGAATAACAGAGGTTAGAAAATTGGAAAGTAAACAAATCTGTGTTTTTAGAATTGGACACTGCGTAAAACAGTAAATATAGTAAATTAAAAATCGTTTCTTTTATTACTAGTAAATTTACTGTTGCAATTCTTTGTGGAATTTAATTGTGATTTTGATGAAATATAACAAAATTTCGATGTGAGGGCGGAAAGTAAATAATGCCTGCAACGGTGATACTGGTTTCGAAGCGATTTTATTTTCTTGAAACTGTCAAAACAATGGTATTATTTTAACTCACTATTGTTTGCATTGAACAGATAGTTAAATAAATCGTACGTTTTTTTCGTTTGCTTTTTGAAAATATTGTGTTATCTTAATATTTAATACAAATCAAAACTTTTATTGGCAACTGTGACACTTTATATTAGATTGAGCAAAGTTCCATTTTTCTACAATTTTAAACAAAAATAATCAAGTTGCCATTAGAATAAAAATTTCTTGAAAAAAGAAGAATAAATTTGTTAGTAACTTTTCCGACCAGTTAGTTACAAAATTAATTATTTTATCAAATTAGCTTAATTTTTCAGTAGATAACACTTTTTTATTCGTAAGATTCGCTTTAGAGGCGGATTCAGCATTTTAAGGCAATATAAAATGTATTCGCATAAATGCACATCTAATTTATACGGGTTGTCAATTTATAGTTATTCAGTATATTACTAAAAATATTAGTACATTTATAAAATTAAATAAATTCAA
>NW_017100897.1:88833-91907 GCF_001263275.1 Habropoda laboriosa
AAAGTGTTGCATCTGAATTTAGTTAGATTAATTACACTTTGAAAACTTTGTCTACTGTGTTGGTTGACAAATTTTTATATTCATTCTGTATATAAATATCGCAGAACAAATTAATTTAGCAGAATAATTTGATAAAATCGTGCTCTTTCATGCGACCAGTGTAATATCACTTTATGAAATAACAGTCATAGATTTTTGTAGCAGTACTTATTTTGGAATGATTGACAAATATGGTCACAATATTTATGTTGTCGTTAAATTTTATATGGTACATAAAGTACACTTTATATGGTTACATTGTTACAATATAAAATATTGTCTAGATATAATTAAATCCATATACAGGGTGGGCCACGTAAAACAGACCATCTAATTATCTTTTGTAACTATGGTGGTACGAAAAAATTCGTATGCGTAATTTAAATAGTTTCAAAGGGCGAATAAGATGGAAGAAAAATTTTTCTGATGTAAGAAATGGCAAAGGAAGGAAGTTTCGCATTTGATTTAAAATTCCAGAGTCCAAAGTCACTTTAAGATCATATTACTATGCATGTTTGAATGCACATCTGCGTCTGCTACAATATACAGCAGAAAAGAAATATATACATTCATGTAAAAGAACAGGTGACCTGGAAATAAAACATGGCGTTTATAAAAAAAATTTTTCTTCCATCTTATTCACCCCTTGAAATCATTTGAAGTACATACAAAAATTGTCTCGTACCACCATAGCTAGAAAAGGTAATTAGTTGGCATATTCTACGTGGTCCACCCCATATATCAGACAGAATTAAAGGAAGGAATTATTCACCTTTATCTTCAATGAAAAATTTCATAAAAATCTCTGACAAGTGCATTTAATAAAAAAATTTGTATACTTTCATTGGTTGCATTTAGTCATGATCTCTGCTTTACATTTTCAAGCAATTTCACAAAGAACGGTGAAACACAGAATTATCAGAAACGATAAATGGGTGAAATAAGCGATACATTTATAGGAATCCTCTCCATTGTCTTTAAGTGCTGAGCTGTCCCTAGAGCGAGTAGTGCCAATAAAGAAACAGCCTGTATAATAATACAATAATTCAGAACGGCACGAAATTGGCTGGGATTTTCTCACACAAAGGAAACGAGCAAACGATGCGTTGGAAGTGTGCCGAAGAATACTTTCGATTCGCGGCGAGAAGCCATTTACCCCAAGAAACCAGCAATTCCACGTGGCAGCTGGAATAAATGCGCCACGTGGGGTAACTCAACACCATGCTTCCCCCGATCCTTCTCACTGCAATGAAACACGCGTATAACGAAGTAGAAAAATGAGAGAAAAAATGGGGGAGGGAGAGAGAGAGAGGGTGAGTGAGTTAGTGAGTGATTGAGTTACTGAGTGAGTTAGTTATTGAGTGAGTGAGTTAATGAGTGAGTGAGCGATTGAGTTAATGAGTGAGTGAGTTAACGAGTGAGAGAGTTAATGAGTGAGTGAGTGAGTAAGTTAGTAAGTGAGTGAGTGAGTAAGTTAGTGAGTGAGTGAGTGAGTGAGTGAGTGAGTGAGTGAGTGAGAGTTAATGAGTGAGTGAGTTAACGAGTGAGTGAGTAAGTTAGTGAGTGAGTGAGTGAGTGAGTGAGTGAGGGAGAAAGTAAGTTAATGAGTGAGTGAGTTAATGAGTGAGTGATTGATTTACTTAGTGAGTGAGTAAGTTAATGAGTGAGTGAGTGAGTAAGTTAGTGAGTGAGTGAGTGAGTGAGTGAGTGAGTAAGTTAGTGAGTGAGTGAGTGAGTGAGTGAGTGAGTGAGTGAGTAAGTTAATGAATGAGTGAGTTAATGAGTGAGTGATTGATTTACTTAGTGAGTGAGTAAGTTAATGAGTGAGTAAGTTAATAAGTGAGTGAGTGAGTAAGTTAATAAGTGAGTGAGTGAGTAAGCTAATAAGTGAATGAGTGAATGAAGGGGGTGGGAGAGAGAGAGATGTAGAGAAGTATAAGATTTCGATCTTTTACTTGCATTAGCGTGGCTTTCGAAACCAGTCGTTAGAATTAGTTGTAGCCGAAATCAGGAATGATTTTTTGTTCCATATGTGGATATTCACGTACGCTTTGCACGCGCTTTATCTGTGTCCCGAGGAAAGCACAAACAAAAAAGCACCCTCGAGAGAACGAGAGAGTTTCGCAGGTACGAATAACGTTCGTTGTTGCATCCCCTTCTCTTCCACCCCGACCCGCTCTTCTAGCATCGGGACACGCAGGAAACGCTGACAGTCCTCGACAGGTTGGACCTTGATACCGAGAAGCCGACAGACGAGGAACTGGCGAGGAAGTTCGGTTTCGAAGAGGCGTATTACGATGGCACTCTAACGTGGTGGCAAAAGCTCAAGCCCCAGATGTGGTCGCTGTTCGATGAACCCTACTCGTCATTAGCAGCTAAGGTTTGTATCTTTGTATCTGTATATTGTTTTCATAGATAGTCTGGACACTTTTATGCGAACGGTTAAAATGTTCAACGGTGAGAGTGTAACGAGTTTTTAAGTGTACCTCAAGATGAAATATCGCGTATCTCACTTCTCGCTTTTTATTGAAACAATAAAAACAACTTGCGGTAGTGAAGAATAAATTGTTTGTAAACATACATTATGTCATCTTGAAGCTCTTTTTGAATTTGTCCTCTGTGTGTTAAATATGGGTGTTCAATGAAATCTTGTTGTCACATATGTTTTTCCTGACTTATAGCTTGGTACTTCTACCCTGAAACATATTTTTCATAAATTTTTACAGTAATCACTGCTAAACTACTTTGTTCGTTATAACCTTAATAGTGTAGATATTTGAATAAAAATGTTTACTAAATGTTGAGCTAATATATGTATCAGACTTTTCGATTACTTTATTATCTGCAAAACTGTATTAAAACAGGGGCATGACAATTCATATAACTTTTCTTGTTAAATTTATCTTGATGGACACTTACCATTGAACGTTTTAACTTCTCATGTAAATGTTATTCAATTTTTATTTTAATTGTATCACTAATTTTAGTGTGTTCACGTCAACTCTGAACTGGTAGAATATAATATAATAGTGATT
>NW_017100897.1:91931-93277 GCF_001263275.1 Habropoda laboriosa
AATTATTAAGCTAAAAGCATATTTCAATTTCATCCTGCTATTAAAATTTAAATGAAGTATTAAAGAATTAAATTATTAAGTGTGTATATTAAAACAAAACTAAATTTATCTCTTATCCGAATTAAAATTAATATTAATGTCGATGATCAAATATTTGAAGAAGTTAGTATGTAATTTTATATTTAGTTACATAAAGTATTGTATATCCCATCGTTTTTCAAATTACATTCATTTCAGTGACAATATTTTACTGACAAGTATTTCATCCTGCTGGTCAAGAGTTAACGTTTATTGTGAATTTTAATTATAGTGAATGATCATTAATGTGAACATTCAGAGTTATAGTTTTATTATTTGTGTCTTTCATATATTTCTAATTATTAGTACGTAGTTTTCGGTATCAACAAACAAAATCCAGAAGAATGTATTTTTGTACTGTATATTTCCAAAAGTTTCGTCTACTTATTTAAACTTTATTAAAGAAAAAATAGAACTAAATAAATTAATCTAAATATTACTCCCCAAATTTTCGTTTATAAAATGCCGATATATACTTCCACTAAAAGTAACATATATTCAGAACAGTACAGAAATAATTATAGTTAGAATGAATTATTATACTTACCAAGAGCAGATGCATCAACTAATTATTTAAGTAATGCGTATAATAATATCACGATAAGTAGAATGCAGACTTTATGCGATTAATATCGTTGTTAATATTGTAAGTACTATAAATACTCGGTGTTTTCATGAAGGGTGTAATTTAAAGCATGAGACAACCGGAAGATTAATTCTTTGTTCCAAATGAAAAATCTACAATCGATTTTGTAAACTTATCTACTAAATGTGTGTCAAATTAAGATATTTGACTTATCTATAAAATCTACACAGTTTTACAAAGCCAAAAGAGCTAACATATTTTGAAACTGAAATGAGTAAGATGATCGAAGATTTTTTTTTATCATCCAACGATTTTTTTTTTTAGATCTATACTTATTTTTGTTAAATATTTAAGTAAACTTATTTCAAGTACGTATTTTATATACACAAAGTGTATTATTTTCTATTCATCACCTAATTTTACCTTTACTACAGTCGTTTTCGATTACTTTTGATACTTAACAAAGTATCGTTTTAACTCTGAAATAGCTGTAAATATAAAGTAGAAATAGTAATATATCAATCTGTGACAATTTTTCAGAGATTTACTTTTAACAAACTGAAAACAGTTATAGTTAAAAAATTTAAATTTTGAAGAAACTTATTTCTTACAAGGAGGAATCAAAAAAATCCCAAAATTGTTGCTATTAAATCTTCTATAATTGTATGCAAAATGTTTCAAA
>NW_017100897.1:93440-103809 GCF_001263275.1 Habropoda laboriosa
GGGCATGTCAAGATACAGGGGATACAGTGATCCTCAAAACCAACGACACATGGCCGGCTCCTTACTTCGTACAAGTCGTAGAGAAAAAGGCAGCGACATTCAGCGCCGTAAACGACATTATCGACTTCTGTGGCACTACCGTTTGCTTCACCACGACACAGGCGCATGTCGGAAAATGCACATAACAGACACAATACATGCGAAACACTGAAAAACAATCGCTGTACACTACAATATTCACATACATACGCTCACGCATGAAAGGGAATCTAAAAAAAAACAAAGAAAACTGAAGAAACTAGAGAAAAGTAAATTAAACCTATATTAAAAGTATACTGATTCTACCAAATTAAAATTAATTAACTCATAACTTCTACGATTTGAAGAAAGGGACGAAAATGAGCGTGTGTTCGCTTATCGCGTTGAGTAGCTCTTCAAGAGTTTTGCTTTCGTTCTCGAAATGATTCTGTCCTTCCAAAGCGGTTCTACCCTTTTACAAAAATCAGAAAAGACGGGATTGGCTTGCTCACGAGGAAAATACCCTCCAATTGGCTGAAACATAACATGGTGGTAGTTGAATGTTTATTCAGAAAGCAAAATTTACGACATCCAACTTTCTTCGCCAGTGCCTTTGTTTCCTAGTTCGAAATTGACAAGGAACAGTCTCAATATCTGGAAGCACGCTTTGAAACAAGGGTACGACAATATAGAAAATGGAAACGGTGTTCACCACATGTGTCTAAAGAATGTTGGAAGGTTAACGGTGGAAGCTTTGGAAGGACAAAATCATTTCGACAATGAAAGCGAAACTTTTGAAGAGCTACTCGACACGATGAGCAAACACACACTTATTTCCATCTCTTTCTTCAAATCATACAAGTAATAAGATAATTAGTTTTAGTTCGATATAATCGGTAAATTTAATTTATTACATTTTAGCGTATTTTTTAATATAGGTTTAATTTACTTTTCTCTAGTTGTTCCAGTTTTCTTTGTTCTTTTAGTTTTCATTTCGTGCGTGAACGTGTGCATGTGAATAGTGTAGTACATAGTGATTGTTTTTCAGTGATTTGCGTGTATTGTGCTTTTTATGTGCATAGTATACGTTGTGTTTGCAGTACACAATGGAATACCCATTTGAAAAATTTTCCGACATGCATCTGTATCGAGGTGAAGCAAAAGATAGTGCTGCAGAAGTTGGCAATGCCGTTTACGGCGTACGTAAGGTGCCAGTCATTGGTTTTGAGGATCACTGTACCCCTGTGTCTCAACGCGCCCTATATTCCTTGATGCAAGGAGGTTTGCTCGACTACGGGGATATTTTTAAACGCTAATAACTAAAAAACGAAGCCTCAAATGCAATTTTTTTATTCTTGATTTTCGTCTTGTATCGGCTTCTAGAATCACATCTTAAATTTTCTCCCAAGAATAATCGAACACTCTGTATGAAGCAAATTATCTGCTGTTTTTACAATAAATAGGAGAAAGCTACTTAGATTTTATTGTCATATCAAGATTTTGAATATGCAATAAAACTTATTCTTAGTTAATAAGCTTTAAGGTTAAGAGTGTTACACAAAAGCATTCGTTTATTTGCATATACAACTGAAAAACGTGTTTCTTCACAGATTTTTTAATATGTATTATACATTACAAAGTAATATCGTATTAAAATTTTTAGTTTACTAGTTATCTGTGTAAATAAATAGCACAATAACAAGCACATAAATATCTAGCTACTGAATCAAATTTCAAGTAAAAAGTTCTTAGTTAGTTGCTTCCCCCATGGTAAACTACAAAGAGTACGTATATAATAAGTAAATACACTGCTAAAGATGCTGAAAAGTTGCTTTTATTTTCTTTATAGAATTCGTACATAAAATTCAAATAATGTAAAATAAGTATTACACAATATTAAACATTAAATATTTACACAAGTTTAACGAGCTTATTAATAAAAAAAAAAAGATTTCACAGGTATTTAAAAAGCGTCAAATATTAACATATTCATGATACTCTGTAGTAGATAACGCAGCTAATAAAGTAAAACTACATTGAGATATTTTCTAGCTCTTTCGTAAAACCAACTTTTACGTATTTAACTCTGCTGCTGATTATGACAAAGAAGTGGATCAAACTGAAAAGTTTCAATTGTCGTACGTGACTGTCGAGACGACATGACTTCGTTGCAAAACAAGCTTACGTTTAATGAAAAAGTTGTTCTCGATAATAACTTCTACCGAGTTTCAAATGTACAATACATTCTACAAAAGCAGCGAAATTAGCATATCTTTCACGTAAAAGAAACCGTCAAATTATTACTCTGTTTATTTTGCTTTTATGAAAAGAAGGACGATGCATTTTATACTATACACGAATATTTTCCTCTGCCCATGTAACATTTGCTTTTTTACAGAAATATTCGATTCTAGAACTTTTTATATAATTTTTTTGTAACATAAATTGTATTACAAATGAATGCAAAGTAGGTATGTAAAATAACTGAAACACAAAACTGCAAATTGCGCTAAATTTCTAATCGATCATTTTACATTTGGAATTTCTAACTTGTTGCAAATAAATATTAGTTTCATCGTTACTAAAATAAAGCAGGTGTTTGTTGAGACGATAAATCTTTTTCTTGTATACCATAGAAAATTAGATAAGTAAAGATTTCTAAGCACATAAACATTGTAATCGATGTACAACCTTATTTAATATACCTTTCTTTATGATACATTAAATATATTTCTCCATTTACTTCAGTACGTATAAATTTTGATTTACTAATTCACAGATAACTCGCTAATTAATATAGTCTCTTATCGTTTCTTTCGTTCTTCTGTCTTTGTCAATTGTTAATACCATTTACGATGAAAAGGGGAATTAAATCGACAATAAAGAAGTGATTAAAGTAAATCTTTGAATAGGTAGCTGGAATTTACTTTTCGTATTATTTTCCTTCCGACTTTATTTTCGTTTCATCTCGTCTTACGTATGTCCTCCACGTGATCTCTTTCAAGTATTATCATTTTTTACTTCTCGTCCTATTATCCTGCCCATGAAGTTGACATAAAATTATTACAATGCGCTGTTAGTTCGCTTCCAAGAACACGGTGATTATAAAGGACAGAAATGCTGATATAGAGTGAAATATCCATATACCGGGTGAACCGCGTAACGTGATCACCTTAAATTATTCTGTCGTCTGTGGACCGATCTCGATTTTTTTCTGTTGCATAATATGAGTTCCTCAAGATGACTATAGTATACTTTCTATTAGTTGTTTTTTTTTTTCTTTCTTTGAAGCATTTACAGTCACCTTCAATTTTTTTGAAAATATAAATACAGATGTCATGGAAAGAAATATTTATAATAACTGAAGGGCGCCATTTTGAACATTGTTTGAACATTCGTAAAAGAGATTTTGGGTTCATCCATAAAAAACTGAAGCTGACGTTGAAAAACGAGAGGATAACTCAAGGTGATCACTAGACTACGGATTTTTATGCAAATTCATATTTTTACGAGTATAATTTAAAAAATAGAAGCTAGATAGGCAATTATGTTATTCGCTATATGTTACAGCGACTACCATATTTTGGGTTTATTTACATACATTCCGTGAATTTTTGCGTCCTCAAATTTTCCATAAATGCACAAAAATCCGCAGTCTAGTGATCAGATTATGCGGTTCACCCGGTATACTATCATTTTTATAGTGCACTGTAACCTTGGAAATTTCGAATAAACATTTCGTTTGTTATGTAAAGAAATTATGCAGAATGTTCCAGTTAAATCAGTCTACCTAAATATTCTCAAAATTATTAGTTACTAAATTTCAAATTATGTGTAAAAACTGCAAACATTTAGAATGTGCAGTGTTACTTTTATTTTTTGTGTCTTTTATAGATCACATTTATGAAGCAATGAAAATTGAAAGTTTGTTTAGGAAATTAGTAAAAACTGTATCAAATTGAGAGAATACTGTGAATATTTCAGAAATATTACTACAATTTGTTTATTTCGCTTACAGTTATAAAATGTAAGATTAAGTAAACGGCCAATCTAGCCACAGCCAAAAGACTTCTTTACGAAATGTCACACCAAAAACTGAAAACGCTGTTCAAACAAGAAATTTAATACGTAATTGTTGACTAGGCCATGCTTCATTTTTGCTATTTTTGCATTTTTTCACCATGATGGAAACCAAATGAGAATAATTTCTCATCGTCACTTAAATTTCAAATTATAACTAAACGAGTATTAACACACTCAGCTGAGAATGTGTTCCAATAACCGACTAAATTGTACGCTGAGCATAACGGCTTAACCTAACCTGAATTTTCTCATCAGTCATGACATCGTAGAGTTTTATTTTGCAGCATAATCGGACATCTGCAACTGGCCTCTGTAAACCGTTACCAGACGTAAAAACCAGTCACGAATATAAATCTCGTACACACTGGTGAAAGTACGAAGGCATAAAGCTGAACTAAATGACGTGCAATACTATCCAAACAGACTTTTCATTTTTTATTTCACAATTTCTTCACGAAGGAAAATAACACAACAAGTGTATGCTATTTATTATTACGCATGCGCTTATTTATTTTAGAAAGTTACTAGACTCACGTATCGGAAAGTTACTAGGACAATGTAACTAGAGACTTTTGCGCACCACCGTATATGCGTTGCACGGTTCATGGATATCCTGTGAGGTATCTTTTGAAAGAGATCGATTCGCAAAGATAAGAACGGACTGATCACGTAGCAGCACCTAACTTTTAACGTCGTTACTAGGAACGAAGCTCTTTGAAACCACGGTAACAGGATTTCCCATGAAAGTTAGCGAAGCGTTAACCCCGTGTCGGCAATCCTCATGATAATTCTGGTTTTACGGTTCAACGTGATCCTTCGCGAGATTTTACGACCTATTCAGATTTCTTGTAACTTTGTCTACGTACTAAACACACATAACGAAGCGTTACTCGGAGATTACAGTTACGTATTGATGGCTCTTTCGCGAATAACATCGGAAATTCAGGCCAATTTTTTTATACTTTAGATTCCCCGTTATATTTCCGCTACCGATCGAAGTTTATTATCTACGTTGCATTTCTTAGAATTTTATTCGGCATACCTACTTTCGTGGAAATTTCAATTCTATTGTTGCTGGTACAGAATAATTATTTGTCACTATCTGTAAAACTATTTGTTTTATTTATAAAGAGAAAAATTGTAATGGCAGTAAATGAGAATATTTTTCCTGTATTAGAAAGATATATTGAAATATGGCAACGAAAATAAAATGAAGTATATTTAACAGAATTACAATAATTGCATTTCTGAATTTGTTTTATTTGTTTTCTCACATCACGAATGTGATTTAAATTTGTAAAAATTTGCGATTTTGCACGATAAAACGCAGCATTAAATAATAATTGGTATACATTTAAGATGAATGATGTACATGTATACAGGGTGGGACAAAAACTTTGTCCACGTGAAATATTTCCGTTATTTGTAACAATATGGAAAAATGTTATATGTATACGAAATTTGTATGATATGGATGGAAACATAATGTGACATAATAACACCACACATTTAAAAAAAAAATAGAGATGACCTTGAAATATCCTCTACGCCTCCACTCACGTAGAAGGTACTCATATTACATTATGTCCTCCTGCATATCATGCAAATTTTGCATGTAACATTTTTCCATATTGTTACAAATAACGGAAACATTCCAGATGGACAATATTTTTGCACCACCCTGTATATAAGTATCATTCCGTTTAAAAAAATCAAGTTGATCTTGTAATATTCCCCAATCACTCTACCTGCGGAGCAACTATTTATGTACATATGTATATACGCTGTACGTAATTTATGAAAAAAGTGTTTTAACTATTTTCAGTTAACTCAGACACACTGTATATATAATATTGTATATGTATATTGTAATTATCTACATGCACAGAAAATATTTTTACATTATCGTTTTATGAAGAGCGCTGAAGTGACAGAAAATGTATCATGCAGTATAATTTTATACGTTATACATAATGTATACACTGTTTTCAAAATCGAACAAATTCATTATTCATATTATCAAAATTCATCATAATATTAAAATGTTAATTTAAATATTCTATACCGTACTAAATAAATGGTCAACTACAGTAACAGTATAAATACAATTGTAAATAAATACTCAAAGCGTACTCGAAATTAAAATTCGAACGAAAATTAAATCTTCAGTGGGGGTAAAAATGATTTGAAACAAGGATTATACCATTACCTGTAAGAAAACGTTGTTTCCATTTCAAAATCTACGTTGAAAACAATTCTCGAAAACAAGAAAAAGAACGCAAAGCTGTTGGCCCGCGACCAACTTTAACAATGCCACAGTTATCGCCAAAAACTTAAAAAAAAAAAACACCTTTAAAAGAAAAAGCGCGTACTCTAATCGAATGTCCCGAATGTTCCGCAGGTGATCAGCATAGTCTCGGTCCTGTTCATCTGCATCTCGATCTTGTCATTCTGCCTGAAGACGCATCCGGACATGCGTGTGCCGGTGATCGTGAACCGGTCGGTGAACATGGGCAACGTAAGCTCCTGGGCGGTGGACAAAACGCACACGAACGCTCACGACTTCTTTTTCTACATCGAGTGCGTGTGCAACGCCTGGTTTACACTCGAGTTCCTAATACGGATTACCGCGAGCCCGAATCGCTGCGTGTTCATCAAGAGCTCGGTAAATTTGATCGACATGGTCGCCACATTGAGCTTCTACCTCGATCTGGCGTTACAACGTTTCGCCTCGCATCTGGAGAACGCCGACATCCTCGAGTTTCTCAGTATCATACGTATCATGAGACTGTTCAAACTGACACGTCACTCGTCCGGACTGAAGATCCTTATCCAGACATTCCGCGCCTCCGCGAAGGAGCTAACCCTCCTCGTATTCTTCCTGGTCCTTGGCATTGTGATCTTCGCCAGTTTGGTCTACTACGCCGAGCGCACACAGTACAACCCGAAGAACGATTTCAAGAGCATACCGTTGGGCCTATGGTGGGCCCTGGTCACTATGACCACAGTCGGTTACGGTGACATGGTGCCGAAAACCTACGTCGGGATGTTCGTCGGCGCGCTATGCGCCCTTGCCGGTGTCCTCACGATCGCCCTGCCGGTGCCCGTGATCGTCAGCAACTTTGCGATGTATTACAGTCACACGCAGGCGCGAGCCAAACTACCGAAGAAGAGACGCCGCGTACTACCGGTCGAGCAGCCGAGAGTTCGAGCTCTTGGCGCACCGTTGGGAATGACCGGGGTATCAGGCACTACGGGGCCACCGGGATGCACCCAGCAGCACATGCAGTCGGGTGGACCGACATCGGGGACCGGCGGTCTACCTCCTGGCCTCGGACAAACACCCGGAGTTGGCTGCACTGGCGGCCAGGGACCCCAGAACAGACGAATGAACGCCATCAAGACTAATCATCCCAAGGACGTTTCGTTCGCTACGAAAACAGGTAAGTTCTCCAAGTTTGCCTTTGTCGCCGTTATCGTAGGATTTAGGTCATATCAGGATTAGGTCAATTTAGATGATAGTACTTGGGATTAATTATCGGTAGGTCTAAGTCAGACATGGGCAACCTTTCCTAGTTCGGGGGCCAAATTATCATTCTGTGTCCGAGTCAAGAGCCGGGCCAAATTATTTTACCGACCGCTCACTCGGCCATAGATACGTCGCTGACACCGGCTCTGTTTAGACTCTAGGCTATCGCGCGGGAATATATGCGCTTTTTCTTATACCTATAGAAATGTTAAATCAAACTTTGACCGATTAATAGGCTACCGGTCGGTAAAGCGTTAATATTAAATGAATTAAAACAAGTTGCTACTTCATATTTCGTTTATTCATAATATAGTGCTTTGGTATAAAGCTCTACTATTGTTATCTACTGTTGGTATTGAAGACAGTACCTAGACTACATAGATATGGGCAACCCTCGGCCCTAACCTATTTCAGCGGAGTTTGTTCGATGGTACCGTACGATAGAACGTTTTACGTGTGAATATCTGAGTATGCTGGAGGATTATTGCAAGTGAAGTTTTGGTTCGAGTAATTGGATAACTAAATTCGGACCCTGTTCCATGATTATTTAAATAATTGAGAAATTGTATTATACGGGGTGGATTGAAAGTTATGTATAAGCGAGCACTTTTCTTATGAAAAGAAATGTATGGAATCAAATTTTTTCATCCGGGGCTTAGTTTTCGAGAAAGTCAAGTTTGGGTATCTGTTGTGCGGCGTGTAACGCCTCAATATTTTATTATTTCCATTGAGGAGAATTTTTTTTTAACAATATTTTATTATTTCCATGGGAAAATTGTTGACACTGGTGCCCTCGTGAAAACGTACCCAGCGGATTTTCAAACTCGGATGAAAACATTTTATTGTTTCTTTTTTTTTTTGTTTTTTTCAAAAAGAATTACCTCGTGCCGGCTAGTATGTACATAACTTTCGACCGCACCCTGTATAGTAAGGGCCAAATGTATTGCCCGCTCGTGGTCATTTCTCCTCCGTCGCTTTTTCACATCAATGAACCCTACTGAGGGTTCTGTATATGTATTTGGTGGTTGGTCGGGTCAACGTTATAGGCGAATAATGGACCTATCTGGTTTTGTCATGCGACCTTTGTTTTACTTCTAGTCCTAATGTCGTGCGTATACTGGTAGAACACACTAAGTCAAAAAATGTTCGTTTTCACTTTCTGGTGAAATTACCCTGTTACTGGTGATACACCAGTCATCATATAATAATTATAAGGATGTTTATTCTAGACCTATGTCGAGTAAAACAGAAACTTTCAATTGAATTTCTTTCGCATGGAAAATTTCGAAATTTCGAAATGAAGCAAAAAAGGGCAAAGGTCAATTTTCAATTTCGTAATATTGGGTCATTCGGAAATTTCTGTCGGATTTCGACGTCTGTATTCACATAATCCTAACTCCACCAGAAGTTAACATATTTACTTAAAATAAAAACCATTACAATAAACACGCATTTTCCAACGTTTCGTTAATTCATTTAAGCCATCTACAAAAAAGCTGCGAGATCTGGAATCAACAAATTCTACGAAGGTCAGTTCCACATCGCGTTCATTTCGAAATGCTTTCTCCTTGATAAAATGGTGAAAATATTTGAACAAATGATAAGCTGTTAGCGAAAGGTCCGGAAAATAGAGTGGCTGTTGGAGACTCTCATATCCAAAGTTGTTTAACTTTTGTACTGCAATTGAGGAATTTCCTGAAAAAAAGGCCTATAAGACAAAATAGTGAATTGAGTAAATTTCATTGGAAGTTTTAATTTGACCTACAGATAACCGTATACGGTTCAATAAAAAGTGCTGCTCTGACCTTGTTGATGGAATATTGAAACGAAATTTGGAGGGAAGATTTCTAAACGGATCCATAGACCTATAGGTCTCTCCTTCAGAAAGCTCCTCAATTAATCATACATGCGGTTAGGCGTTATCATGCAAAATAATTAGACCCTTTCTGTCGACTAGTGCTGGATTCGAAACTTGTTTTCACTAAGTTCATCGCAGTACTTATTTGACGTAATCGTTTCTTTCTTTTGCAAAAAATTATGCTGAATAATCCCGCCAATAGACCATCCAATAGATAGCATTATCTTTTTCAGACGTGCTTTAGAGTTTGAAAAGTGTCGAGATGGTGCTTCAAGATCCAACCACTGCCCACATCTTTTCCGATTATCATAATGCACCCAATTTTCGTCGTGGGTAACAATTCTGTCAAGAAAAGGGTCTTTAATGTTCCGCAGGATATTGGACGAGCAAATGGAATGGAACCCGCTTATCCATTTTCTTTGTCTTGCCGACGTTTCGTAGACGGCATAAATAAATTAGTGACATCGTTGGCAAAGGTTCTTATTTTGAATAAATATGTTCACTTTTAGCGGAGTTGTGGTTACTTAAATTCAGACGACGAGATTCGACGAAACTTTCCGAACGACCTAATACCTGGCTTTTACATGTAAATCGACGACTTACTCTCTTTTATATCATATTTTTTTTTTTTTTTTTGGCAACATGCTTTCTTCATCTGAGGTCTTATTGTTCGAATACGCAGCAGACGTAGTTTAAAGGAAAGAACAGAAAGATTCTATGGAGCGACTTTAACCCTTTGAATGCTGGCAACTCGAAAGTGAAGCACTTGCTATGTAGATTGAGTTATAGCATTAGTAGTCACACTACATACTGCGTTAGCGAAATCACTTTTTTGCTGGGTATTTTGTATTTTATATTTGTAAAATATATAATATAAATAT
>NW_017100897.1:103826-137492 GCF_001263275.1 Habropoda laboriosa
CGATAGTAATCAAAGGGTTAACTGCTAAAAGGCGAAAGTGTAAGGGGTTTCAGTTTAAATAGTGCTTCGTCCGATAATATAAAAAAACTATATTTATTCCGTCATTGACTACGCGGCTCAATCTACTCTCCTGCAATCCTTACAATTCTTATATTTCTTATGTTTCTACCCGCAGTGCTCCTAACGCGTCCTTATATGCCGGCTTTGACGCCCCTCTCTTGCCTTTGGGAAACCC
The DNA here is from genome assembly GCF_001263275.1 of Habropoda laboriosa. Taxonomy (NCBI): domain Eukaryota; kingdom Metazoa; phylum Arthropoda; class Insecta; order Hymenoptera; family Apidae; genus Habropoda; species Habropoda laboriosa. The sequence continues at coordinate 104,062 of NW_017100897.1, forward strand.
TGGCGCAAGTTGGGGGTTTCTACCCGGCAAGGACCGCGTCTCGCGAGCACGTGGCTGGGTCCTTACCTGACCCAAACCTTAGCGCGCGGGGGAGTCAGGCGTTGGGACCGGGTTCCTCCGCAGACCGAGAGGTACTCCACAAAACCATATTCTTACAAAAGTGGAACCGAAAAGCGACGGGGGAGAAATGATCTTGACCGTCCAATTCATTTGGCTCTTACTATAGTTTAAATGCAGACTAACACTAAGATTAAATTAGTGAAAGTGAAAAAAGTAGCAGTAGGTAAAAGAGGTTATGTTTGTTTTTCAAACCTTTAGGTTGTGTATGAAGATAAATTTAAAAATTCTAGTATTCTCTAAAAATTCGAATACCGAAGATTTAGATATCCGTAAATCGGACCAACAGTAAGGATTTTTCCATGTGGTATAGATAATTATTAAATGTAACAGAGACAAGTTGAAAGGAACTCTTACAGTATATTAGAAAAATAGGAGAAAAATAATAAGGAAACTTACTTAAGGAAAATACCAGAATTGCATTGTCACAAAAAAAGTACACATATTCGTTAACTTTCTTATATGAAAATAATAAAAATAGTTTTATATTTTATTAAAAGAAAAAAAAGTTTGATTATAAATGCTGTGAGAAAAATGTTGTTGGGAAATGAGAGGGAATCTTTTCTAAGATTTTTTAAACTATTGACCTAGTGAAGTTATTATCTTTAACGTGGCATAGCACTTTTTATGCCATTTGGAGATTTTACGTAGATTAATAACAAGTGACACAAATAATTTATGTAGAATGTCACGTTAATGAACTTAATTTTTCAATAATTGGAAGTTATAATAGAAATGAAAGCAGAAAGCAGACGTAAAATTCGAAAAGTTAATGTTTCCTTGGTTAGCAGCTTTTCAATTCCTCACAATCGGCAATTTTTTCCCATTTATTACACACATCGATATTCACCTAGAATAATTAAAACTGTGAAAAATATATTTGACAGATCTTCTTTAAACGATAATTTCCTAAATTGAGATTGAAAACGTTTAATTCACCGAAAGAAACGTATTCAAACGAACACAGAGTATACTGCAGATAATAAAGTAACACGTGCTTTTAAGCATAAAATAAGGTATTTTACTTTGACAATGCCAGAAGTCCTTCAACAACTCAATGGAAAGAATGCTGCAGAGCTATTGAAGAGCCAACTATTGAAACATTTCAACAGCACTATCGCAACACTTTCAATCGCCTATTCGCTTTTTTCTCTGCGTACTGTGCAGAATAGAGAATAATGTAAATACGTGAAAAAAAAAGGAAAGAAAAATCGAAACAAATAGTACTTGAAAAAATTGAAATTTGACATCGAGCAATCTAATTAATTGTTAAACCACGAAGAATGATGAATTAGGTACCAATTTCGTTTGCCCACTACTTGCTGCTTTATTTAAAGAAAAAATGACAATAGTGCATGTTTGTCTTTTAACGCTCCAAAATCATTTTAGCTAATTGGTCAAAAGTAACACAACATTTCTACTTGGAACTGAACTTTCAAAGTTACGACCAATATTTGGTATTTTTCTATAGTTATCATGGTACCATATAAGGAATATAAATATAGACTAAGCTAGTAACTGTTGAGTTATACATTTCTCGATAGATATGTAAATAATGAATTCTACAAAAAATTATAAACAGACGAACACATTACTGTGTTAAATATCGATTGAGGTGTTTGAAAGATTTTATGTAAACAGATGATTACAAAAATGATGTATAGATGTTCTTAAATTTGGATTAACTTAATATGGAAATTCATACTTATTACAAATAGTATACAATAACAGAAAATTGGCTTTGTTAAATTTTTTCAGGGAAAATAGGAAGAATTTTTTAAATTTGTATTCAAAATTCATTTAGATTTTAGCTTGAATAATATTAAATATTTAAAATTACAGATTTCTAAAATTCCAAAATTTGAAATTCACGTATTCAAACAAAGATTCCCTTGTCATTACTAGCTTACTTAGTGGAATATACAAAATCTAACTGTTGAAATGTTTGAATTTTATTTGAAGTTGAAACAAGAATACAGTATATTCTCCACAAGTGTCAGACCGCAAGGAAGCTAAACCTGACACTCGTAGAGTCAGGGACTACGTTTTCGTGCCTCGCGCCCACCTTTGTAGTTTGCCGAACGTAGACTAGAACAGCGAATAAAAGATAAGCATGAAAAGTGAGTCGAGGCAACGAAGCGATTTAAATATCAGCTTTTTTAATTTTACGTTTTTTTATCCCGAAATTTTTCTTAACATATTGATGAGATTTTTCTGATGAAAATGACATAAAACACGACATAATTTGAACAACATTTACTTATTAACACGTTCACTGTCCTGTCAGATTTACAGGTTGCTGTCAGGCAGCCACAAGAAAATACATTTTAAGCATAGGAGTATAGTATTATGCTTCATAATTTTTTTTTTCAATTGAAAATAATGTCTAGCTAGCTATGACGTTCAAAATTTTTAGTTGACAACATTTATTTTATTTTAATTATTCTAAACATTTGAGGCACTCCAGTCACTGATGACCACCATGGCCATATCCAGGAAACAATCTAACGTTAATACTTATTGAGTGATTAATTTAATTTCATAATATATCGCTTTAGCGAGCCACCGTTTGGTTGCCAATTGTTTATCACATAGAGGCGGCCTACCTCCCCGTAAAAAAAAAAAAAATGTAGAGTCGATTCCACAAGTGTTAGTAAAATGTTACCCACACCGGTAAAATGTAGGGTCGACCTAAATTCAGGCAGAATTGTAATTATTATGTGTAATATAATTCATTTCACGATATTATAACAAACAAACGTTGAATACATTTTTGATTCGTGTAAAAAGAATTATTTAACACGATAAATTTAGCTGTACTATGGTTATTTTTAATCTACGACCACAGGTCAACCTGATTTTTAATCCAGTTCGTAAGGATTAGAAATCAGGTTGACCTGTGGTCGTAGATTAAAAATAGCCATAGTGAAGGTAAAATTATTACGTTAAATAATTGTTTTTATACGAATTAAATATTGATTCAACGTTTATTTGTTGCAATACCGTGAAATAAATTGTATTATATATTTTTTCTGTTTACACTAAATTTAAAGTTCTGTTTACATGTTATAACAATTAGAATGTAGACGTTTTGCCGTTTCACGGTTTTTCCTCTGTTAATTATGTGTTTATAAATCATTTCAAACTAAAGCAGCACCATGCCCACCCTTAATTAAACCGTCTCAGTAGTTTACCGTAATTAATAATCTATTTTCGGAATTTATACGAGAATTTTTGAATTTTAGTAAATACTAGAGTCAGTGTCCACCCTGTACACACTCAGCCTTCTTGTAACACTTGTATACATTAGAATCAATTAGAATTTCAATACAATAGACTGAATAACAATTCATTTTAACTAATACCTATTAGAAATTTTCCTTTTAAAACAAATATAAATCATTTTACCAATTACTGGTACTTGCTAGACATTTAATATCAGACTTTAAATATTCTCCTTTCGGTTCTTTTAAATACAATCAAATAATTTCTTCAATTATCGATACTGACTTGGAATACTCCGCTTCGAATAAAATATTTCGAAATTATTTTGAAGGTTTAGGGAAATAAACATTTGAATTTTAGTCATCGTTGTTCTTCAGACTTGTCGAATAGGATATTGAAATGACTTTGAGCAATTGAAATTAATTTGAAATTTTTCATATATTTTCTCTGATATTGAATTTTGTTTACTAATAATTTACCATCCAAGGAATTTGCATGAATTGCATTTTAAGTAGTTAGTTGATTTATTATTGTATATTGTGATCTGATTTGGAACGAGTGCACTACACTCGTGCACTATGCCCTCCCTAAATTAAACCGTCTCAGTAGTTTACTGTAATTAATAATCTATTTTCGGAATTTATACGAGAATTTTTGAATTTTAGTAAATACTAGAGTCAGTGCATCGCGTATTGAAATAACAGCTTCATCCCTAGTTCGTTTATTATTGAATATTTTTACGCGTTTAACTTATGCTTCTCCCCAATTCTCGTCGCGTATTTTATTCAAATTTTCTTATATTCTAGAATCGAAAAAGATACGAATTCGCGTTTTTTCTTTTGATTCTTTCAATTTTTCAATTGCATTACACATTATTGCAATAATTTCTATCGTTACATTTAATTCTAATTGTTTAGCATCTTTTCTGCTGCTATCGACCCTACATTTTACTGATACTTGTCGAATCGACCCTACATTTTACTGACAGTTGTGGAATCGATCCTAAATTTTTTTTTTTTTTTTTACGTGGAGGTAGGCCGACTCTATGTGATAAACAATTAGCAACCTAACGGTGGCTCGCTAAAGCGATATATTATGAAATTAAATTAATCACTCAACAAGATTTAACGTTAGATTGTTTCCTCGATATGGCCATGGTGGTCATCAATGACTGGAGTGCCTCAAATGTTTAGAATAATTAAAATAAAATAAATGTTGTCAACTAAAAATTTTGAACGTCATAGCTAGCTAGACATTATTTTCAATTGAAAAAAAAAAATTATAAAGCATAATACTATAATCCTATGCTTAAAATATTAAAGAAATTATATTCTTCTATTATGATTTGTCGAGCCGTGAATTCTCGTAAAGGAAACCGACTGGTTTAGCGTTACACTCTTGACTGACTACGAGCGAAGTAACATGGGCGCAGCAATGACGCAGACCTAGGCGTAGGACCCTCTATACTGTCACTTGTAGAATCCAAACTTACTGACTCTTGTAGAAAATTTACTGTATCAATTTTTCAGGCAACAGACAATTATCGTCTAAATTATTATAAAAGCTTTTGACAAAAAACGGAGAATAAAGTCTCATCTCCTATGAAATGCACTTTCAGATTTCAAAAGAATCGAATTCCTTATTTGCTCCAGACACTCATGAAAACCTCCATCGGACAATTTATCATCCTGAAAGTTCCCGCGGTTTCAAGCCACTTATTTTCAGAGGAACATAACTCCGTTGAAACGAAACAATTTTATTCGAAATAATTTTGCCAACTTATTAATTAAGTTAAGGAATATTAAGTTATAAGTATGGTCATACTCTTACCTTGAACCGCATTTTTCATAACTTTCCAATCCAAAATGACAATTACATTTTTCGTTCCTCAGGATGCGTAGAATCATGCTGTAAAAAAATTTTTCGTTCCGGCCGTATGCCAAAATTGACCTTTTTTAAACATCCTCCTTTGCACTCGGAGATGTTTTTGCTGTAGGAAAGGCTGTAAATCGGGAAATTTCTCAAAACTAACGTAGAAATAAATCTTACTATTTTATTTCGATATTGAATGTACATATTCTTGAGGTTGATTCTTCCAAACAATTTCACTGCTTAGACCTTTAATATATGACGAACAATTTATGGAGGCCCACAATATAGAGGAGAAGTTCTAAATATGGGCTAGCACTTTTATTCCAGGATTTATTGTCAAACCTGTGGATGATTTTTAAGATATAACACTTGAATATAAGCTGAACAAAAGCAACGTATGTTGTAAATTGTATATTTAACATAACAGGGAAAAATCTTCATTTTTAGAAAGGTGTTCTAAATATGGGCCACTCGTGAAATAATCGAAATGAGAAGTAAGAACTGTATATTTTCAGGTTGAAATATTAGGTTGAAGTATAAAGTTTGTCTACATATAGAAATGTAAACTTAAACTTAAATGCTATTTACAATAGTCATAAACGTATACATCTTTTTCAAGATGTTATATATCTTTCTTTTTAATGTTTTGGTATTTTTTTTATTAGAATTCTCATAGTTACCGAATTCTAATATTGGCTAGCCCATATTATAAAGCTACTAAAAAACTTATACTAAAAAGAAACTTACAATGTCAGCAATGTAGTACTCTCGGTTAATTAGCTCTTAGTTTAATAGATCATTGCTGAAACAATGAAACGAACTTACCTGAAAAATGTTTTGAAAAAGCGAAATAAGAGAAACGACACGTTTTGCAACACAACAGTAAACAAAATAAACGCAGCAACACTTATTTTGTTCATAACTCGTAGTTACATCCTATTTTCAATAGAGTCAAGCACTTAACATATTCAATACTTCAACTAGCCCATATTTAGACCTTCTCTAACCTCTAACAGGGTCCTGACTAATTATTCACCAAATGATAATTATTTAACTTCCTTTCTCAATCACCACTCGATTGTAAAGACTTGAAATCATGGAAACTTTCAGTCATCTCTAAAGATCCTTAATTCAAATCCCAACAGTAAATCACGTTAACCCAACATTTCCCTTCAGAACTAATCCTAATACCTTTAATCGAAGTAACCAAGAAAACCTCCTCCAGAACACTGTGCGAGCCTTTAAACTCCTGCAAAGTTCGCCTGAAAACACACGGTGGTTACAGAGAAAGTGTTCGTTAGCCTTGTTGCGTTGAGTGGTTTTCTAGCGAATGAGCCGCGTGTGTGTCTAGCAATTATCATGCAGAAAGCCCGGGCTCGTGTAAAGAAACGAGAGGTTAAACGGGCCATAGCCAAGACGCGAGGCAATTTAGCAGTAATTGTCGCCCGAGCGGAAAACTCTCTAGTGTCTTTGTTTTCCTGTTCTTCTTGTACGGTGGGTTCCAGAGGAGGACCGGAGGAACTCTAACCTGCGGACCAACGGGACCAAGACAGCCGGAGGTTTGGGTTAATACTGGAACCATCACTAGTCTCCACTGCCGGGGCGCACTCGACCGGGGCGTCGGGCGACCTACGAGTCGAACGGGGAAAACGGTGAGAGTGAGAGAGTGAGAGAGAGTGAGAGAAAACGAGTTAACCGGGAACGGAGGGAAAAGATTGCCGGAGGAACGAGCTCAAGACGGGTATCAAGATTACACGGTCTATAAGAGAATATTAGATCGCTGCGGATGAAATGTCGGATTTTCAGCGCGGCCACTTGCGACGTCTTTCACCGCAACTATTATTAGAGCTGCTCTTTCTTCTTCCATATTTTTTGTTTCTTCTTCTTTTTACCTCTTCTTTTCTCCCGGGCTCACGAATCGAAGTTTGAGGTTGAAAGAAATTTTAGCCGTGAATTTCCCACCACTTTTCACGGCAACCGGAGAATTGTCGAGACTTCTGCAGGGGTTTCCCCGGTTTTAGTGCAACGAAATGGGAACTTTCTCGAATTCGAGAAGGCTTGGAATCTTCTTAATTGGAGGGATTTTTGTTACGAATATTAGATATATTTTGAATAGGTGTTCGAAATTGAGTAAATGTTTGGAACAAGCGTGTACACGCATTTTTATCTAGGACTATGCGAAAAATGGAAATCGAAAGTGAGGTAGAGAATATTTCCAATTTCTGTCCTATTCGGATCGAATTTTCTTACGATATGAATGAAATGGGAGAACTCTGCTGCGCCAAGCTGCTGGGCTTTTATAATAAAGCAATCTGAGGCATTGGCTTGGTTCGGTTTTATCTGGAAAGCATGCGAGAGTATTTTCTAAATTATTATAAACGTTTAAATCTCTAAGCTGAATTTAAACCCCGAGAAATATGATAAACAGAGAGACGAAAGGGATAGTAACGAAAGCTTAATTCAGATAACGTGAATGCATTTGAAGCTTGCGAAGTTTCGCGAAAAATCATTCGTAATATTCCAGCAGTTTATTACATGTATTATGTGTATATGTTGTAGTTGAAATATGCGTACGTAGATTTATTAATAAATGCACGCATTTTGGCATAATTATGCTAATAAATGTTGTATATAATTTCACAGAATTAGTGATAATTAGGTTGTGCAAAAGTAGCTATGGGGTGAAATGTGTAATACTTAAATGTCGTTATTAATCAGAAATTAAATTAATTTGGACGAGTTCGCCAGAAATTTTTCAAATGCTGAAAACACTTAATCTACGATATACTAAGATTTTTACTGAATTTCAAATATCAAATTTCTACCGAATGTGCAAAATTTTAATAGATTTGACGTACGCTTCAACCCTGACACATACACAAAGTTACATTCCGTGCGAAACAATCATCACATTAAACCGCAATTTACACCAAATGAAAAGCGTGCAGATCTCCATAGATAAACCCAAATTGGTCTGAAGATTGTCAAGAACAAGCTCCTTTCCTCGACGACAATGAAGACCGTTTAAAAGACTTAAAAGGAGACACAAGATGTCAAAACAGCGAGGGCAGCTTGGCCACCGAAAGCAGAGTCGCTGTTTAATTCAGTAGTTGCTCTGGGGGCAGCAATTAATTGGGGCTTTTAATTAAATCACCTTCCGTTCCAACCGGCTAACCTTTCAGAAGGCGGAAAAGAGAGACGCAGAACGAAAACAGAAGGGAAAAAGAAACAAGGGGAAATCCCACTACCAAACAAAACTGAAGAGCCTTAATAAATGGGCTGAGTGCGCGCGCGCTCGAAAAGGATCCGACATTTCGTATGCACCGATCTAACATTATTCAGGGATTTCACGTGATCCATCATTCAGCTGTATCTCTTTCTCCTTTTCGCGTCACTTGTTCCAATAACCAGCCTCTCCTTTCCTCTCCGCTTTCCTGCCTCTTCCTTCTCTTCGCCGTCATCCCTCTCCACCCCATTTTGGTAAGAAACAAGAATTATTTACGGAACACAGAGAACGTGTTTGAGTTATCGCGCTGGCGGCGGAAGTCACGTGTTGTTTTGCGACAGAAGTGGAGAACGGAAGAAAGGATAGAGAAGCGAGAGAAAGAAGGGAAATGAAATGATGATGGGGGGGGAGAAGGAAGATAAGTATGTTCGTGTACACGAGGTGACAACGTATAGGGACACAGGTTTTTTGAAACGATAAGAAATGTTCATCGGTTGTCAGGTTTTGGGAGAGGTGCGGCGGATGAAAGCCTCGTGTTCATCATAGCCGAATAATTTATAAACCGGAGAGCACAGCTTCGCTGCCAAAAATTCCTGAAAGTATCTGATGAATGCTGCAGGAGCCGCGTAATGAGACTGGTGGGGTCTCGAGGAGCTTAAATATTTGCGTTCGAGACGTTCGTAGGAATTTTTGTCAGGATTCTACGTCGTACCGTGAAGATCCCTCCTCCATCCGCCGGGTTCGAATGGTTTGCGACCGGCTCTACCAGATAAAGCGAATAAAAGAGCGCCGTTAATTTCTGAAAATTGCCGCTTTTAAATATCGACGAGTGAGAATTTTTTGCGTTTCCTTCGATCCTTTTGTCGTGGCAATTTTCTAGAAAACGATCGTTGCGGAGAGTATTTGCGTAGAGCGAAACCAGAAAATCTCATGGAAGAAAAAATTTGAAAATCTAGAACTTTCGAACCTTTCGCTGCACGCGAGGAATCGTGATGATCTACTTGGGTTACGCTTGCTACTTTTCTATATGAATTCGACGGTATGGATAATAAACGGTATTTGTTATCGACGCGTTAGAAATTATGTTCGCCTCTTCGTTTATTCGTATACAGGATGCGCTATCTAACTTCGTCACCTGAAATACTTCCATTTTAATAAAAATGTTTCCTACAAAAGTTGCAGTTTCGCGGGGACCAGTTTGCAGTGACAATAGTTTTATTCCATTTGCAAAGAGTTAACGAAACAAAAGGTCAATTTTATTAATTTTTTAAATGGAACGCTGTATTTTATTTATTTGTGTACGGTAGCCATTTTGAAAACAAATTTAACGACCTATAACACTTACTTAGTTCTTCAAGATCAGCGAAAGTACAGAAAAGAAAATGCATCAAAGTCAACAGCGAGTATTTCGAACGCCTCCTTTGAATTTCTAAACGTAATTAAAAATGTCCATTGCACTTACAACATGTCGATAAACAAGGGTAAGCGTTCTCAAGAGTCGGAGGTTAAACGGAACGATGCTTCGCAGCGGTGCCGTAAGTTAAATAGAAAATTTCGTTTATACGACCCTTTTTTTATTTTTTGGTACATGGAGGAGATCTTCTACAAGACGCTTGGTCTCTCTAGGGGAAAGAAATGGGGTAATGTAGGATTCCTATCCATTGAAAACCCCCGCGGCTGCCCTCGTTGGCGCGCTATGGGGAGCCCTGGGTACCCTTTCAGACGCTTTCAGGATTCCCCGCGTCGAGCTTTGCGACCCGACCGCTAGAGGGACTCAATTAGGCCCCGCCCACAATAACTTTCAACCGTTTGAGTGCCACCGCACCGGACCACGAAGTGCAAATTTTATTCTACTTTTTTTATAAAAAAATTGAACAAAAACCCTACACATAGTCAATTTTGCCTTAGTTTCGTGTTATTTCCAAACAGTCGTGTTCAGTGAAAATGCCCAAAATAAAATTTTTGGAACTTTTGACATCAAATGAAAGAATTAGGAAAGACTACAATAACCCGTGGCATTCACACGGTTTAAGTCCAACCCTGCTCCACCTCATCCCTTGTTTATACGAGCTTGGCTAACCTTGAGAACCTATTGTAGGAAACATTTTTACGAAATTTTAATTACAACGGAAATTTTCAGGTGACGAAGTTAGGTGGTACACTCTGTATAGATATCGAGGGAAGAAATAACTATTATTCGAAATACATGGTTCTTTTGAAGATAGTTATTGTTAGGTATTAGTACAATTCGAGCGTTTATGTCAATATTAGTTGATGTTCTAATTGAGAGGAACAGATACATACTGCCGTTCGTAAGTATTAGGACACCTGTTATATTCGTACAGAAAACGTTTTACATTTTTCTGGTAAATGGTAGATTTGTGAGAAAACTAGAAGAGGACAAAGTTTTATTACTTTTTATACGCAATATGGCAGCTTGAATAAATTTTGTAAATTTGCATTTTTGCAATTATTTAAATTTGCAATTTTCGCGTAATGACGATACGTGAAAATGTGAATTTACGAAAATTGGGGAAGAAAACGCAACGAAGAAAAGCAAAATTTAATTATTGCCTCTTTTTTTAGGACTTACGAATGGAATTATGAACGGAGCATGAATTATCTAAGTTTACCTTACACTACTTGATTCTGAACGGAATAATTTTTTTCGACCTGACTAATTTTCTAATAAGTGTCCTAATACTCAGAATTCTTAAAATGTCCCAATCTTTTGACGTACGAAATGTGAAACGTTTAACCCTTTCGTTGCTTTCGACGTCTATAGGCATTTTCAAAATTTGTTTGCACTATACTGTTGGAGCCTTTTGGTTAGGTTAGGTTAGGTAAATTTGTTCAATCCTTCATTTTATCCTTCGCGCAGTTCAAGTGAATTTAATGAAGGAAATTTTAAAACAATACACTGTCTGTTAAACATTCACCGTCTGCCGCACACGTTACGTACTAAAATCTGCCGCGGCAAAAGGATTAACGAAACACGCTTTTCCGTTACCTGCTGCTATCTGATCCTCTCAATTAATTTAAAGGCTATCGATAAACGCATAGATTTATTTATAACCCCTGTAATAATTGAATAAGACTGTGTACTACGATGTACAACGTGCCGAACTCGAGCCACGAAGAACCGTTCTTAAAAATAGAAGGTCTAGTAAACAAGTTAATAATATTCATTTAACGGTAAGACTTTATCGCTAACGGAAAGTAACGCGCAAAGAGTAAAATGAAGTAGCTTCGAACAATAAACGTTCTTATACTAGGCGGTTTTTATTACAGTTTATATGTATTAAGTGGAGCGAATTTATTTACCATCGAGACTAGAGTTAGCTCCCTCGAGAAAAATATCGCGAAACTTTTGCATTTATTGCACATACTGCGTGACACTAATGTTAAAGTAACTTTCTTAATAAGAAGAAATCGACGATGCAACGAAAGGTCGAATATTATCCCAGATTTTCCTTGAAACATAACCTAAAAGAAGAAACGAAATTTCTCCTCAACGATGAGAAGTAGAAGTTGCATTGTATTACGAAGGAAACAAGATAGATAAGATTTTCAGGTTTATTGTTAACGAAAGTTTTAGAAGGAATATCTTTGGGACATTTGAGGTTATGCGAATGACGTCACGAAAAATGGAGATTCTTTCGACGGTGAACACGTGACATAACCTAAATGATAAGTGGAATTAACCTAAGGACGAGGGATCTTCTGTGTACACGCACGCATGCACACGCATAAACCTCAAAGTTTAACATGCACATACGTCCACGTACGTGTAAATATTCAAATCAATCGCAATCCAAGTACGAACGATACCGGCAGCTCCGTACCTCTTTGTTTCATCTACTTTTGGCTGTTTTCTATTTAAACGATCCTTCGTTTCATTTCCATATTTTTCGAGAAATCTGTGTGTGCTTCCTTGCCATTGGAGAATATGAAATTCAAAGTTTCTGAGGAAAAATGGGATCAATGTCAGTTCACGTGAAGAAACTATTTATTTGTTTATATTAAACGAACTAATCGTAAATTATTTCGTGGCGATACAATTTAGATTTTTCGTAATAGATGTTTGTAATTTATTTTGCAAATTTAAGTATATATTCACTACGAAACTTTTAATAACGACAATATAGTGTGAAATAAACGTTAAACAACAGGACCGTGTTTATACTTTTGGAGGCCCTAGGCACAAAATCATTACGAGACCTCACAAGAATATTTCAGTTAATCAAATTCATACACATTTTTTTTTAAGTTTATTGAAAATAAAAGTCGACATTTCTGTAATAAATCGTATTAATAAAATAAAAATGACACAACATTGGTGTACATAAAAGTGAATCAGTTCAAATTTAAATTAGAAGAAATTAATGACTAAAAGTTGTTTTTATATTATGAATTTAATATTTACAAATAGGTATACCTTTAAATTATGGTAAATGCGAGCCTGTCAAACAATGTAATAAAAAATGAACGAAACTAGTAACGTAAAAATACTGAGCGGAAGTGCAGTTTCGTTACGAAATTTGAGGTTATGTTCAAATGAAATCCGAAATGTTTTCATTAAAATCTCATATTTCCTATTCACGAATGACTTGGTTGAATATTGTCTAATATTGAGCTGTGTAAATACTTCCTCCTTTAAATTAAAAATGAAAATCAAGAGACAATAATCCCATTGATAAATCTCGACAGCTGTGCTCTTTATTGAATTTACAGTATTTACAAATTGCAGAATTTTCTTTTGCAAGAAAGTAGACATTCGATTAAATTTCCTAAATATTTCTACTTGTTTACTTATTCGACCAACATCGGATCAGATAAATGGAAACCAGCCTTCATCGATTAACTCTTTAAAAAAGCTATATAAACTTGCGAATTATCATGTCGACACGGTATCACTATCTTTGAGGTCGTGATTTTTTCTGGAGCCAGTGATATCGTTTCCTGAATACTTTTCCCTCAAAATTTCGCGTTTACCCGTGGCGCGTTTGACGCCAGAATTTTTATAAACAAACGAACCAACAGGATTGGAATTCAAAATGGACGACGAGTCTAATGCACCTCGAACTAATTAAAGGCTAATATTTAACAAAAATAAACTATAATTTTTACACATTTTTCTTAACGTGTTTGAATTATTGAAAAAAAAAATTCTTTTAAGATTTTCGAATATTTACAGTACTACTTCACCGTTGATGTTTGAACATTATTTAAAGAAAAGCAGAAAAAGAAAAAATACAAAAACGGACTGAACAACATAATATGCTCAAAAAAAGTTTGTTTTAAGAACGTCGTATAAAGTGTTAGCGTGCTAATTTCTACGGTAAAATTGAAAATTAAACTAATTTATTGAAGAAGAGAAAAAACTAGCGTATCCATTGATCCTTGAAAATTAATCGATCTAACGAAACTGTAGATTCTCGACATACGATTGGAATAAGAAAGGAAAAAAGAGAATAAGGTAAATTGTACAATCGATTCAGTGCCGTCCGCCAAGCTTATTGCACATTTACGTATTTCGTAAATATTTCTGGTTGTCTGGTTCTTAAATTGGAAACAAGCAGAATGTGAAAACGTCGCTGTAAAAAATGTATCGGCAACGCTGTTGAGCACTCTCTTAACTTCGCTGTAAATAAGATATTTCTCGCGACTCTGGAGCTAGCTAAAAACGTGTCAAAAGAAATTTTGCATCTTTCGTACGAAACAGGTGAGAAATGGACGAGGTGAAAAGCAAATCGAAGTGCAGACAGTTCGCGATTCGTAATTTTTCTAAGAATCTGATTATTTCAAGATGGCGTTGTTACTCTCGACGGACGTTTCATAGTGACTGAAAAAAAAAAAAAAAGAACCTTTTCATAATTTTAGGATTAATAATGGAATTCATATTGAAAGATTGCTCAGGTGGTAATAATTCAGTACTACTTTTCATTGTTAACGTTTGAAAAAGAATATTTATTTAATACAAATGAAATAAGTATAATTAAGTACGATTAAGTGGTATAATTAAGTAATTCGAGTAATTTACATCGGAACGTCGCACCTAAAGTATTCGCTGTTGATACATTTCAATTTGGTTTCGTTCATTTCGAGTATTAATACAGTACATCCGTGATATTTTCAACTTTTACAATAATTCAGCGTGGATAATAAAAAAAAAAAAAAAGAAGAGGAACAGAAGCACAATCTTAGGTGTCGATCGAATTGATTTACTTACCAATTGTGAAATTACTAGGAATACACACCGCGTTGTTGGAAACAAAAAGAAAGTACGCATACCTAACCTCACTGAATACAGTACAGTCTCTACCTTGTTAAAAGCTGCTCTGCGCAGACGCAGAGGTCGCTGTAATCTCTCGTCGCGACCATTAAGAATAATTTTCTAAACAATATATACACGTGACAATAATTTACTCTTAACGAAAAAGTTACTAACCGGCGACTTTGTAAAAAAAAAAAAAAAAAATTATCGTTGTAGGAGAAAAAGAAAAAGCAACAAAAAAAGGGGCCGGGAGGGGAGAAAGAAAAGGTGTTCTACCATTCAGCGAATAGAACGAAGAAGTACATATGCACACAGCGGTTCGGCTGGTGGATAGAAACTGAGCCATCCGGCAATGTATAAACGCGAGACGATATCACTGGCGACAGAGATTCCCTCGAAGTATGAAAAGACATTCTGCAATATGGTTTGAGACGCGTTCGAGGAACAATAAAGGTGAATTTCAGTCGAGGCTCGACAATTTCGACGCACTTGCTACACGTACACACACACGCAGACGGTCGTTCACCTATGACACAAACACACAAATGCTCGTGACAGTTCATAAGTACTAATCCATGCTGAAAAATTACAGTGAGACAATACAAGCTGTATTGTATGATACACGATATACAGGGTGATTTTAAACAAAAGAAAAAAGAAGAGAAAAGACGAATTTAAAGGCATAACGGGAACGAAAATAAGCGCTGAATGTCTGGTTACTGTGATTCTAAGGATCAATGTTGACGAGATGAGAGAACCACGGCCTTTGTTGCTCTAATCTTCACTTCGTTTTGGTGTTTCTAGCAACAGATTGCCTTTTTCTTTAAATCTCTGTAACGCCATGTGACTTGGAAGTTGCGTGTCCATTTATCTGTATTTTATAGTCTCGTTTTATTTATTTATCGTTGTACCATTACAGTACTGTCAGCCAATTTTTTCACGATAATTACGATTTTGAATATTTATAATTATTACATTTTTTTTTTTTTTTTTTTTTAATAATTATTTCCTGTATTTATTCCTGCCTCTTCCATCAGAATGTTAAGAAACAGTCGACCGAAATTTTGGGTTACAAAGGGTTAAAGATGTATCTATGTTTCATTTTGGCACAGATTTGAACTGTTCGTAATTCAAACACGAATGTGTCCTTATTATAACGAAGTGTTTTTTGAAGTATTTGCAGATTGTTAGTAAAAATTTTAGTTAACTCGAGGAGAAGTTCTCTGCATCAATATTGATTCGCTGACGTACAGAAGATAAGCATTTGTCGTCTACTTTTCTACTTATATGCCTCTATTTATTACATTTTTAATATAAAAACAGTTTAAGGTGGTACTTGATCAACGTGTGCTTTGTCGAAATGTAGCGAACAATCATATCATTGCACCGTCATGTATCCACCACTATACACACGCACGACAGAACAGTTCGATTTACAAAACCCCAACGAATTTGTCGCTGCAATTTCCTTCACACGAAAGGAACGTTTCTATCGTTATAAACACAATAACGGAAAAATTTCTCGGAACGATCTTCGCAAAATCATCAGTTAAATGGACGAAACAACGTACAATACCGAAAAAGCACGAAAAGACGATTGAATTATTTTCAATATTTTGACAAAATGTATCGTGAAAAGACGATTGAATTATATTTTCGAAATTTCGACAAATACGCAATTTTCCCAGAAAATTTCTATCGTACGCGTAAAGCAACATCGATCCAAGTATCCTAATTTCACGAAGAACAGAGAAAACAAAAAATTCACACATTCGCAATTCTCATCTTCCTCGAGAATCTTCCACGTCCTCGTGACATGTACAAAACAACACGTACACACCGTGAAGAACGTGGTTGGACAAATACTTGTGAACTTCCTCCAGGTAAAATTGTATCGAAAGAGAAGAAGAAGAAACAGGAAAAGCAACAAACACGAATAAAAATGACACGACGGAGACACGTCTCTTTCTCGTAGAGGAAGCAAAAACCTCGATTCGGAGAGATCGACTTGCTTATAGAGACGCTAGAACTCACACACACACACACACACTGATACAAGCATGTGCACGTATGTATATGTATATCATAGAATGCGCACCCTGAATACCGCCGGGACCAATCGACTGCCACCCCCTGCCCTCCACCCCTCAGCCAGCGAGAATTGTGTTTGAAGAAGAAATTATACTGTCCTCTTCCGCCAAGCAACTCGACGAAGGAAGAAGAAATTGGAAGAGGGCGACACTTCTACTTACGATTATGTGTGTACCGTGCTTTTGCATGCCGAAGAGAGAGAGCGAAAGAAAGAGCGAATGGTGAAACCGGAAGTGATGGAGCGTGGGGGGTAAGGAACGTGAAGGGAGGAATAAGACAAGCATATCAAGCGGCCAATAGGGTGGTTCTTGTGGACAAGGTGTTTCGTAATTTGTACAAAATTCACCGAGACTCGATTAACCCTTTCGTGACCGGTGTACCACTTGAGTACTCGAGGAAAAATGAATCTTGCTTGTCTGTCGATTGCAGAGACGATCGGTGGGTAAGTAGGAAATTCTTGAAAAAATTAATAATTCGGTCAGGAAAGGGTTAAAGGAAGAAGCCTCTGAGTGTGTTGAATTGAAGGTGCATTCTTAGGGAATGTTCGACGCTTTCGAGGGTGCGTGAATGTATCGTGGTTCTTCTGGACAAGGTGTTTCCAGATTTTTACGAAATTCGCCGAGACTCGATTAACCCTTTCGTGACCAGTGTACCATTTGAGTGCTCGAAGAAGTATCTTAATTTACTGTTGATTATAGATACGATGAGCGATGGATAAATAAGAAAAATAATTCGGTTACGAAAGGGTTAAAGGAAGAAACCTCGAGTGTGTTGAATTAAAGGTGCATTCTTTGGAGGGTGCGTGAATGTAATCGTGGTTGTTGTGGACGCGGCAAAGTGTTTCCAGATTTTCACGAAATTCACCGATTAAAGGAAGCTTCGAGCGTGTTGAATCGAAGGATGTTCTTTGGAACGTTCGAAGGTTTCGAGGATGCGTGAAATATTGAGAGAAATCGAGATGAGAGAAGTTCCAGTTTCGAATATTTACTCGCGGATATAGTTCGCTCTGTTGCGAACGTGCGGTTTGAAGAAGGAACTGTATGTGAATCGAATTTCGAGTGAATTGAGAATGAAATGTTGGAATACAAAAGGGAAGAAGGAATTCATCTCCTGCGACTTTGTTCTTGTTGATTTTGGATTCTTTAACGTTTGAACGTTGACTTCTTGATCGAGGGACCGGAAATGACTGCGGCGACTTAGAAAGTTGAGAAAATAAAAGCTGAAGAAGTTTCAAAAATGCTAACCTTTCAGTGATGACAAATTTTAAGTGTGGGTTTATCGTTCAAAGAAGGAAATAATAGTCTATGGAAGTTAACGGTTGAGGTTATGTTCGATGTGAAGCGGGACACAATGCAAAATGGACGAAGCGTTTTCACTGAATTTCTACTACGATTTGTTGACTTCGAAAATTGAGAAAATAATAGTGATTGCTATTCGAGAAGAAGTTTCAAATATGCAAACTTTCAGTGATGACAAATTTTAACTGGGGGTTTATCGTTCAGAGAAGGTAATAATAGTCTATGAAAGTTAATGGTTGAGGTTATGTTCGATGTGAATTTAGATACAATGCAAAATGGACGATGCGTTCTCACTGAATTTCTACTGCGATTTGCTGGCTTAAAAAATTGAGAAAATGAAAGAAACTAACGATGATGATAGTGATTACTATTGAAGAAGTTTTGCGTTCTCACTGAATTTCTACTGCGATTTGCTGACTTAAAAAATTGAGAAAATGAAAGAAACTAACGATGATGATAGTGATTACTATTGAAGAAGTTTCAAAAATGCTAACCTTTCTATGACGACAAATTTTAACCGTCAGTTTATCGTTCAGAGAAGGTGATAATAGTCTATAGAAGTTAATGATTGAGGTTATGTTCGATGTGAATTTAGATACAATGCAAAATGGACGAAGCATTTTCACTGAATTTCTACTACGATTTGTTCGAGAATATATAAGAATATAAATAACGTATGCATAAGAGGTATTATATAATTTAAACAGAAACGTGGGATTAAGTAAAAACAATGGCAGCTTTATCGCGGAACAGCTGCGAAACGTGTTAATTTTTACTAAATAACCCAGCAAAATTTGTACTAAAGGGAAATTACTTTGTAGATATATTATAATTCAGTGGAAAGAGAGAAGAGGAAAATGAATGGACGAAACAGGAAACGTGTAACCTCGTTTAAATGAAAATCATAAGAATACCGAGCTCTTTCGAGGAAACTGGAATTCTCAAACAAATAACAATGATCGTGATGAATAAAGATCAGATTAAATTGAATAGAAGTGTAGCAAGAAGCGAGGGAAACATCGAACACTATGCTCAAACGTTAGCGGAAAATGCTCCGCTTAAAACAGGAACGTCACTTTAACGTAATAATGAATAACTAAAAGAGAAAAGAGTGGAATACAAATGAAAATAAGGAATAGAAACGTGAAACTTGTTTATGCAAACGAAGTATTTCTGAATTTAGTAGCAATTGCGGTTTACATTTTTTCAACCTTACGAAATGTTAAGCGATAAAATAAAGAGATCAGAAAAATTTTACATTCGAAGTTACAATAGAGAATTGTTATAAAAATTGTGATAATTTATGTGTAACTATTTATTTCAATTTTTGTGCAAACATAATTTATAATTTAACTGCCGCTTTAAGAGTGATTACTTTTTAATAGTGCGTACAATTTTTGCAGCTGTGATATTGCAAATTTGTTAAGGTAGCAATTTTTCAATGATCTTAACAATTTTATTAACTTTTCATATTTACCTCGTTCGAATTGAGTATAACAGGGTATTTTATCAGCGCACACATACAAATTTAGAAACTTAACGAAAAAAATAATAAAGAAAAGAGATAATTAATAGAAATAAGTTCCCCGTCAATTTTTATAAAATTCCAAATATTTTAATTCTCGACGGAGATTCGAAGTTTAATGTAATATAGGAGTAAGGATGAATAACACTTAAAATCCTTTTGATTAATATTTCAACAAAATTAACGATTCACCCAATTTACATTAAAAATTGCAATATTGTAATGAATACTAATCTAGCCCCGTTCGAATTATAATACACACTAAATATCCGATATACCTACAGATGGTAAAAATAAAAATTCTATGAATCTGTATAAAAAATCCTGCACCAAAGCTTGAACTCTTCGCGCATAATTAATTAATCATTTTATCCAGTCGAATGTAATTCACTTTATATGAAGAGCAACCTTCTCATAATTCACACATTATCGTACCTTTTATTCAGCGCAAAATTAACAACGTTAACTTTTCGCGTATTGATTGTTCGTTTTTCTTTTTATAAAAATTTGTTACATTCTATACGAGAAATAAAAGTAATCTGTGGCTTATAACAGCGACACTGTGGAATTTCAAGGAAAATACAGGAATATCGAGGATGAACTGGCGAAACAAAGGCAAAGTTTGGAAATTTCGCGAACGCTTAATTATCCAACTTTTACAATGCAATAATTAATACCACGTTTCCGAACCCGTACGAGATCGTGGATATTATACGAACGACGAGCAACAATTTATTTTTCGTTAAATCCATCCCGTGAACTGGAAACGAGATTAAATTCAACCTCGATACAATCCAGGAACCACTTCTACGCGATCTGTCCGAAATTTTCTGTTCGTTGATCCGTCGTTAATTAATTAGAAATTAAATACGTGGGAATGATAACGAAAATGCATGTTTTACTGTATTTTTTTTTTTTTTTTTTTTCATGGGTTAGAAGAAACCATTTAGGGGTTGATAAGTTAGAAAACATGGCTGCAACTGGCGATAAAAGTGTAATTAAAGGAACGGTGAAAATTGTAACGAGCGTGAAGATAAAACTGCAAGAATTCCGTAGTTTTCGGTTTTTCTCTTTTTATCGCGTATTTTAAAAGTTTGTTTGCGAATTTATAGTGTTGAAGTCAGCGATAAAATTTCGTGTTTCTCAGTAATAGAATGTTTCTTTGAGGTTAAAACGGAACACGCATTCGAAATTGTCACCATTGAACGTGATCCTCTTCAACGTGATACTTTACGCAAGTCAGTTTTTAATTGAATAACGATAAAGTAGCAGTACGTTTCGAGTGTTCTTGTTACCGTATGTGAAAGCTCAGTTCAAATTAATTGAACTGTAAATCACTTGGACGTAATTTTTTTTTTTTTTTTTTTTTGGTACTATTCATCGCGGATGAAATTCGCGTGTTTAATTTGAAATGTCTGCACGGTGAAATTAGTTAACTTACGTGAATTGTTACTTCACTGAAATGGTGAAAATGGAATTTTATTAAAAATTTGTATTTTAGTTGATCGTTTGGACATAGTAGGAGATAATTTGTTAGATTCGATTGCTGTAAAAAAGTTAGGTTAAGTTAAAATGTCTACACAATGGAATTAATTAACTTGTTTTTTCTTAATCGTTACTTTAATGAAAAGGAGAAAATGAAATTTTATTAAGAATTTTTATTTAAGTTGATCGTTTATACATAGGAGATGATTTGTTTAAAATTTGTTAGATTCGATTGCTGTAGAAAAGTTAGGTTAGGTTAAAATGTCTACACAATGGAATTAATTAACTTGTTTTTTCTTAATCGTTACTTCAATGAAAAGGAGAAAATGAAATTTTATTAAGAATTTTTATTTAAGTTGATCGTTTATACATAGGAGATGATTTGTTTAAAATTTGTTAGATTCGATTGCTGTAGAAAGGTTATAAATATGTCGTGTATATAATTTAATTTTAACAAAATTCAATTGAATACAGGTTGTGTTAAGTAATAAATAATAATACTTTGCAATACTTTAATAAAATAATAAATAAGTGTGAGGCCTCAATTGTGAATAAGAAAGAGTATATTTAACGATAAAATAAGGGAATAGCATGAAGACATGCACAACACGTGTAAGAACTTCTCGAATAGATTCTGGTACTTATTTAAACAAACAAATTTTATATGTATATGTTCAAACGTACCAAACAGAAAGATTCACATAATATTCTATATTTCTTATTACTAATAATAGTTGTAGATCGCACATATGCATAATTCGTAAATTGCAATAATATAAATTTATTCTTCGCTTTTTTTAACAATTCTTTATTCCACAGATAGTAATTAAAATTCGTAAAATTTCAATCGAAAAATGCAGCGTAGGTATTTATGTTAATACAGTAACATATTGGAATGCATTGAAAAAATCTGAGAAATTTCTTTATTTTGTAAAAAGATACTGTTAAAATATCGTGTGAAAAATTAACTTCATTTGTTCAAAAATGTTAACATAAATTTTATACAAATTTATTTATAGTAACGCTGTTTTCTTGTTATTTCTTAAGTGAATAATTATTTCATTCTTCTGTTCTAACTAACTTTTTCGAATATTCAAGAAAAATAAGGCTTTTCAATTTGGAATCATCTGTAAAATACAAATAAAAATAAATTAGACTGTTCCTAAATTCCTATAGGAAGCACATAGAACATTCCAACTTTGTTTGATAGATGAAAAATGTGCAGAGCTCGAAATATTTCAAAGCACATTGAGAAATGAAAAATTGGTAGATAGAACATTTTAGGTAAGCAGGGAAGTGCAATATACCGGGTGGAGCGGAAATATAGTAGTAATACAGTAGAATTCCGATAATCCAGCATGCTCGGGAGTTCGATAGTGCCGGATTATATTGGACTATATCTGTGTAATGCGGTAGAAACAAGGAAAATAACTTAAAAAATTGAAGATCTCTGAGAGAATTGAAGATCCGAAGATAATTTTAAAAGATGTCAACAAAATTTCAGTTTTCTTCCAAGAAGGACGATATATTAATGGAAAATATAGAAAACTACTAGGGATACAAAAAAAAAATGTATTACATCCATTAAATTATATAGAGAAAAGAAAAAATATGGTAAATAAAAAATTCTCAAAATACATAACTCGGATTATCAGAATTCTACTGTACAACCGGAACGAGAGTGGTTCTAGGTGAAAAAATAAGTCGAAACAAAAGAATAACATTTTTTCATACGAGACTTGGTTTCCGAAAAAATCGATTCTGAAAATTGGTCGGATACACTTGTACAGGAAAAACCTGTTCTATCATTTGAACAATATCATTGTCAGTGTTTGTACTAGCTCGGACAGAAACAATCGGTAACGAAATGACGCGATAGCGAAGCCGTACTCACAATTAGTCCTTTGTGTATCCGACCAATTTTCAAAATCGATTTTCTCGAAAACGAAGTCTTGTATGAAAAAATGTTATTCTTTTGTTTCGACCTATTTTTTCACGTAGAATTGCCCTTTCCCCAGTTGGTCTATTATTTCCGCCCCACTTTGCATAAAAGACGCAACATATAAACCAATTTTGAAAATGGATTTTCTCGAAAACGAAATCTTGTATGAAAAAATTTCATTGTTTCGTTTTGACTTATTTTTTCACGTAAAATCATCCCCTTTCTGATTATACTACTATTTTCACCTCACCTTGTATAAAAAACACAACACAAATTAATTTTTAAAATGGATTTTCTCGAAAACGAAATCTTGTATGAAAAAATTTCATTGTTTCGTTTTGACTTACTTTTTTACGTAAAATCATCCCCTTTCTGATTGTACTACTACTTTCACCTCACCCTTTATAAAACGCACGACACAAATTAATTTTTAAAATGGATTTTCTCGAAAACGAAATCTTGTATGAAAAAATTTCATTGTTTCGTTTTGACTTATTTTTTCACGTAAAATCATCCCCTTTCTGATTGTATTACTATTTTCACCTCACCTTGTATAAAACATACAACATATAAACCAATTTTGAAACTGGATTTTCTCGAAAACGAAATCTTGTATGAAAAAATTTCATTGTTTCGTTTTCACTTATTTTTTCACGTAAAATCATCCCCTTTCTGATTGTACTACTATTTTCACCTCACCTTGTATAAAACATACAACATATAAACCAATTTTGAAAATGGATTTTCTCGAAAACGAAGTCTTGTATGAAAAAATTTCATTGTTTCGTTTTGACTAATTTTTTCGCGTAAAATCATCCCTTTTCTAATTGTACTACTATTTTTGCTCCACCCTGCATATGTTTATATAAAGGCATGTCGCAATTGTTGGTAATTAATGTAACCTAATTTTTAAAATGGATTTTTTCGAAAACGAAATCTTGTATGAAAAAATTTCATTGTTTCGTTTTGACTTACTTTTTTACGTAAAATCATTCCTTTTCTAATTTTACTACTATTTTCACCTCACCTTGTATAAAACGCACGACACAAACTAATTTTTAAAATGGATTTTCTCGAAAACGAAATCTTGTATGAAAAAATTTCATTGTTTCGTTTTGACTTATTTTTTCACGTAAAATCATTCCCTTTCTGATTGTATTACTATTTTCACCTCACCTTGTATAAAACATACAACATATAAATCAATTTTGAAACTGGATTTTCTCGAAAACGAAGTCTTGTATGAAAAAATTTCATTGTTTCGTTTTGACTTATTTTTTCACGTAAAATCATCCCTTTTCTAATTGTACTACTATTTTTGCTCCACCCTGCATATGTTTATATAAAGGCATGTCGCAATTGTTGGTAATTAATGTAACAATAATAACAACGTAGCGATAAGTTTAACAGACAAAACACGACAAAATTCATTGCAGCAAACAGTTTCACAACAACCATTTTCTGAAAGCTATTCCTAATTCAATTCAATTTAAACCATCCGGAGTTCGAAATCAATACCCACCAACTAATTAATCACTCCAGCAATCACACCAGTGGTAGGTAACGGTAAACTCCAAAACTATATTACAATCACTTCGCTTCACTAAATGGACACATTTCAACGCTGTCGCTAATAACTTAACAATTCCAACCACTTAGTCGAACAATGGAAAATTACTACTTCAATGTATCAGAGGAAACACTTAAAATTGTCGATCACAAATCTCTAGACGATCAACCTTATCTGTGTATTAAGTCGTTAACTATGTTTTGTGAATCTTTCGTAAATCAACATCTTGGTTATTAGCGACCATAGTTGCTGGTTATTCTCTATTTCACAATAAATGTTTATTCTATGATAAGCATAAGTTCGATTATTTTCTCGAGGTTTTCTTCCGTTTCAAATATTTCCTTAATATATATTTTTTTTAATATAATTTAAGGTCGCATCAACGTCTTGGTTATTAACGACCATAGTTGCTGGTTATTCTATATTTCACAATAAAAGCTTATTCTACAGATAAGCTCGATTGTTTTCTCGAGATTTTCTTCCGTTTCAAATATTTCTTTAATATAATTTAAGGTCGCATCAACGTCTTGGTTACTAGCGACCATAGTTGCTGGTTATTCTATATTTCACAATAAAGGTCTGTTCTACTTGAGATTTTCTTCCGTTCCAAAGACTTCTTTAATATTGTCACGTATTTGGAGCTGGTTTCTGGTGCCAATAGAATATTTTTGTTGGCAGTGCTCACAGTATGGTGAGATTGTTTCGTTTAAAATACAGTTATACGCAGCCTTAGTGTGCCCAAATATTAGTCCATTAATTATTATTCCTTCTTTTCTACTGAATTTAGCTGTGGCGTGGTTTGTATAGAAGTCATCGTTAAAATCATTTTTCCCATTTTTCCTTCCATTTTTCTTTAATACAATTATTTAAGAATTTCAAGGAGTCATGGTGTAAGTAAAAAAAGTTAGTCGTTCTGCTATAACAAAATACAGTCTGCACGTTCAATCCTGTGGACAAAAACATTTATTTATTTTGATTTAAAATTGCACAGGAGGAGGAGCATATCCGCCATTGTATTATACTTTGCTGTTCTCTAATTTGAAGAAAACGACAGCAAGAACTAAAATGGTGATAACATTTTATCTCCAGGCACACGTGAGAGATACTTGAAACGGTGCAAATATAGCAATTTCAATTTGAGAAACAAAGACTTAAAAGCCACCGGCCAAAACAGCGTCAAAATTAAGATGGAAAGTTCTTCCTCACCCTGTCTAACCTCCAATCGCCGCACTTTTGAATTATCACCTGTTTCGTTCGATGCAACAGTCTGAAAGGACAGCACTCGAGAAATCTCGATGAATTGAGAAATTGAATTTACCATACATAATAACTATAATACGTACCAGTGAAACGATATTACGAAACATTTCTTGAGTTCGAAAACGTTGAAAATTATTTCTTGAATTACCGAACGGCCTGAGCGGAAAGTCTAACGTGTTTACCCTTTCACTGCTTTTGACGCCTATAGGTGCTTTAAGAATTTTCTTCGCACTGTGTTATTGGAGCATTTTGGCGCATTATTAATTATGCCTTAATTTTATCCTTTGCACTCTGTCTCCTTAACCCTTTGACAGTCTCATAAGATGATGAATTACGGTAAAGAAAATTTAGATTTTACACACATCTTTTTAACGTTCCGTCGGGCGCACCCATTTCTGAAACGCCATCGGGCGCACTGGATCTTAGAGATCGGCCTTCAAGAGGTCTTTTGCCAAGTGGAAAGTATTAAAGTATAACATTTTGAGCACATTTGCACAATCATTGCGCAACGCATCGCGTCTATATACACCACCAGCCAAAAGTTTAGAATCACTGTGCATTGCAAGTTACGCAAAAATTCCGAGGAAAAAGTCAGCAGCTTTAAGAATTTTTTAACGATGAGATCAATTGCTATTTATCTCCACAATATCAATATCAAGTCCATGAAAAATTAGTAGCAAATTCGGTACTGATGAAAATTGGGAGGTGATTCCAAACTTTTGGCCGGTAGTGTACATAGATGAATTATGGTTGCGCCTGAGAGATCAGGTGCGCCCGACGGAGGGTTAATAGTTACGCCGTGTGTGATCATTTTTAAAACAAGGCACCCTACGTCATAGTTATGACAATAATATCTCGTCCCTTTCTATCTTTCTTC
Source organism: Habropoda laboriosa (assembly GCF_001263275.1). NCBI lineage: Eukaryota > Metazoa > Arthropoda > Insecta > Hymenoptera > Apidae > Habropoda > Habropoda laboriosa. The sequence continues at coordinate 130,827 of NW_017100897.1, forward strand.
CTGAGAGTCTCTCTTGAGTTAAACAGCTAGATATTTCACGCTCTGCCCGAGATACACTGTCAAAGAGTTAATTGAATAAAAGAAATTTTGAAACGCCGAAAAGGAACGATTTTACGGTCGTTGCGGGACATCTGAATCTGTCGCGGCGAAAGGGTTAAGAAACACGGAGAACTGAAAAAGTTCGCCGTACTTCTGCTCCTGCGTAGGTACACCAGGTTTTGTCGACTTGATACATTCCATTGCCGATGAATAAACATGATGGAGAATCGGCAAACACGTTGGACGCCGTGACAGGATTTCAATCGGTCGCAATCGAGTCAGGTGTAATTGACAGACTTGTAAATTGACAGGATGGTGAAAACGGACACGGAGGAACGAAACATGCGGCAGCTTTCAGACTGCTTTAACCCTTGGATTGCTATTGGGGAAACGTGACCGCTTTGAAAGACTGAAAATTTGTCGGATTATTCTGCGACGTTAATGTGCGAGGATCGTTCAATGAGTAAAGAGACACGTGGGTGTTGTTTCGATATGGTTCATTCGATAAATTTCATAATTTAGCTGTTATTCGACATGATCCTTTGTTACAATGTTTCTGTTATCCCATCGCTCTGCTAGGTTGTTTATGCCAGTAACAAATGATCCTTTGTCTTTTGTTGTTTGGGCCAGTTTTGCACGTTGATTTTGAATTGCGCAAAAGGGGAGGTAAACGAAATCTGGATTATAGGACGAATGCGGTGGAACCATTTAACCTAATTTTTTAATTTTCCAATTTTTTGTGTGTATATAGTGTTGTCAAACAGCTGTTTTAAATTGACGACAGGGATGTCAACCTATGATTTTGAATTGATATTTCTTATTTGGGTAGAGCTCTTTGTCTCTTTATTTATTGAATGATCCTCGTAAAATTGTCGTTGTAAATTTTGATCGCAGTATGCGAAAAGGATGATTGAAATTTAAATGCCCGTCGTTGTGTAATACGTTATTGCCAGAATTTTATTATTCCTGCCTTTGATTGATAATAAAATTTTTTAAAAATTTAAATTAAATTTTTACTTCAACTTTTTACTTACTTTCTTATATTACAATTTCTACGAGCAATGGTTAGGTAAGTTTACGTACTTGCTTGAACAGTACAAAATAATTAACAGCATTTGATGCGTAAATTCAAAATGTGTCTCAAATTAATAACTTTATTTTTTATTCAAATTAGTAGAAGATACTCTACACTATAAATATTGAATAAATTTTTGTTCTAGCTAGTGCTTCTTTAATTACTTATCTATTATTCCCTTGACTTTGCTTGACGAAAGTTGGAGTAATTTGTACTGATATATTGAAATAAGATTTTTATCTCAAGTTGCTCAAACAAACAAAAATGTGGAAATAGAAACGAGTTATTCGTGTGTGGACAATAGGAAATTGCAGAATATTGAAAAACTTCACATGCTAGTTTAAGTACAGGGAGCATAATTTACAGAATATTTAAATTAATACCGTTTAATTAAAATTTCTTATCTAATGTTATATAGTTAAATATTTATTTACACAGGTAGAAACTATGACTTATTCCTTTCAATTGCGTTCTAAAATAATACATACTATTTTGTACGTGAAACGATTGAAAAAACAAAATTTGTGAAATTTTATTTAAACCAGAAACTGAGTTGAACAATTAACAGTTTTTGTAGCATAAAATAATGTCTTATCGTAAATAATCCAAATCATAATCCAAAAGGCAAATTCCACAATTCAATTTCAGTCACTATTTAATTCTTTTCTTTTACGTTATATCATTTCAAAATTACATTTTTCTCAAATACAGGTATATGAGTTTATGGCAGAGTCGACTATTTTTATTTCTTAAAAATATGTGAGTTATTGGTTGCGTTCGTAGTGTTTTGCGAACGCATATATGAGTCCATCGTTAAAGAGTTAATAAAATTTCTATTAAATCATCAATACTATCATATGATTAACAAAATCAGTTAAAGGAATATTCGCAACTTCCTCAGAGTATGCGGAACATGTAATTACATTCCAGATCGCAATTTTTATCGTCCTAATTATATCCGGAGAATCGAACTTTCCATTAAAACTGATCGATTCGTTACACTTCAAAAACGAAACTTAGTAACGTTACAGGAAGATTCAGAATCAGCAATAAAGGAAAATAGAGGTAAAGCTGGATCGGTGGTGAAGCAAAACGTGAAAAAAATTTCGATCATTATCTCGGTAAACGGAAGAGAAACCGGTATGCTGGTTTATCTATTCGAGAATTTAGCCTGGAATACGTTTATTCGTGCTCACTGGAAGGGAACGCCTCTCGAGTTCTCTTTTCCTGCGGCTAGCCAGTGTCTGGTAATTATTCCAAGGAAAAAGCTTAAAATCTGCTGCGTACACGTGAAAAATAGTACAGTATATTGCGCAGGATGCGCTAGAGAAAATAAGATAGGAGAACATGTAGCTAACAGAGATGAAGTAAGGAAAAATGGAAGAGGGGTTGTGTGTATACATATGTACAGGGAGGGAAAATCAAAAACGACCCTCTGAACAAATATTTCTGCGCGTGTACACTCCCGTTCATAAGTATTGGGACACCTGCTGAATTTGAAGTATGTTGAAATATACTGAATTCTACTGAAATCTGCTAAAATCTACTGTATCCTGCTAATACCTATTGACATTTTCTGAAATCTACTGGATTCTACAGAATTTTACTAAAATCTACTGAAATATACTGAATTTTGCTAAATTTTACTGAAATCTACTGGATTCTACTAAATTTTACTAAAATCTACTGAAATGTACTAATTTTTACTACAATTTACTAAAATCTACTTAATTTTACAGACGTCTACTGAAACCTACTAAAATCTACTTAATTTTAGTGACGTCTACTGAAATCTACTTACTAAATGTGAAGTATACTGAAATGTACTGAGATCTTCTGAATTCTATTGAAGTCTATTGTGATCTACTAAAGTCTGCTAAAATCTACCGAAATCATCTGAATTCTATTAAAATCAACTGTATTAGATGTCTACTGAAACCTACTAAAATCTGCTTAATTTTACAGACGTCTACTGAAACCTACTAAAATCTACTTAATTTTACTGACGTCTACTGAAATCTACTTACTAAATGTGAAGTATACTGAAATGTACTGAGATCTTCTGAATTCTATTGAAGTCTATTGTGATCTACTAAAGTCTGCTAAAATCTACCGAAATCATCTGTAAAACATATTGAAATGCACTAAAATATACGGAATTCTATTGAAATCTACAGTACTTAATCTACTGAACTCTGCTAAAATCTACCAAAATCTACTAAAATCATCTGAATTCTATTAAAATCAACTGTATTCTACTAGTATTTACTGAAATCCTTTGAAATCTACTGAAACCTACTAAATTCGACTGAATTTTACTAAAACCTACTGAAATCTTGAAAATTTTACTAAAATCTACTGAAATGTACTAATTTTTACTACAATTTACTGAAATCTACTTAATTTTACAGACGTCTACTGAAACCTACTAAAATCTGCTTAATTTTACAGACATCTACTGAAACCTACTAAAATCTACTTAATTTTACAGACGTCTACTGAAACCTACTAAAATCTACTTAATTTTACAGACATCTACTGAAACCTACTAAAATCTACTGAATTTTACAGACTTCTACTGAAACATACTAAAATCTACTTAATTTTACAGACGTCTACTGAAACCTACTAAAATCTGCTTAATTTTACAGACATCTACTGAAACCTACTAAAATCTACTGAATTTTACAGACGTCTACTGAAATCTACTAAAATTTACTAACTGAATGTCAAGCATACTGAAATTTACTGGAATCTATTGTAATCCACTGAGCTCTGCTGAAATCTATCAAAATTTACTGAAATCTGCTGAATTTTATTATAGTCAACTGTACTCTGCTATCTATTGAAATCTTTTTGAACCTAAGTAAATCTACTAAGATCCACTGAATTCAACTAATTTTTACTAAAATCTGCTGAATTTTACAGACGTCTAGTAAAATTTACCAACTGAACGTCATTGCAAATTTAATATGAAATTGTTTGACACACAGAAGTCCTAAGATCCTAAAAAGTAAATTAGTCATTCTAGAATCTCGAAGTATAACGAGTACACGCGTATTACTTTTGCTGACATACGATACTAACTTTGGCGAGGAAATGTCATTTAAATCATATAACACCCAACGCGACCATAATGGATGTCCTAATACTTATGGACGGCAGTGTACATCCTGCTGTTGAATGATACTAATGGCAATTCACAGTGACAAAGTACAACACGTGCTGACGACAAGAATTTGTGAGTGGAACCGACGTTTTTGTTTCGCATCATTGCATACTGCAGAAATTACAGTTATTGCAGATTTGAAAATTATAATTACCGACAAAGTTGTGAACGAAACGGAAAGTTCAAGTTTTCCATTTCAATTGGATTATTATCTAATAGAGTGATATTCCTTTTATATGAAAATTTATAAATATGAAATGTTGCTTATTAATAGGTGACAAATGTTACTGTTTTTATAACGTGTTAATAAAGAAATAATTATAGTATTTAAAAAGAAACTGCTATTTATTGGATGAGTATTTAAAAAACTTTTTAATCGGTGTTTTAAATAAATGGTCAGTGTTTGAAATAAAACATCAATACGTAATATAAGTGGTCAGTATTACATTAATTAATACAAAAACTGTCGGTATTGTCATTAAAAGATTCGTAAACGTAATAATTTGTCTTAATACCTAAAATTTAAATTTTATTGACCAAAAAACAAAGTAATACCGACCAAATGAGCAATATTGCACTGATAAAATGTGATTTAATATCGACAATTAATTATTTTTACCGACCAAACTATTCATTTTTACTGGCTATTTATTTTAAAAAATACTTACCATTAATTGAAAAAAATACTGACCAAATAAATAGAAGTGTTTTAAAAATAAATAAATATAATAGATAGAAGTGTATAAAAAAGAAAGAAATATAATAGTTACTGTGTTACTATTTGTTTAAAAAAAAAAAAGAAAAATTTATTCAGTGGATTAGCGTGTCACCAAAGATTTACGTTCCATTTGGATTTCATTAAACTCTGTTTCTGTCGTATTATCTTTCAATTTTACATTACTGTGACAAACACATTGGTTAGGTTAATTAACGTTTGCTAATGTCATTGCAAAATAGGATGTTGTTACCGTCTGCTATGATAAATGCACAACCACCTAAAAATACCCAATTATTTAACTCACTTTTGCGTTTCCAAATGTATTATACAATCATAATAAATCTAAATATACGTTCTGCAGATTACTGATTTAAAAGTGGCCATTTAATGTTCATTTTATATATCTGTTCGCATATGGTACGAAATGTTTATGAAAATGAAGATTTACGTCGTTAAAATTAACATAACTTCGTTATTTCAAACAAAATAAAACAAAGCCCTTTCCGTTTAAAATAAAATTTTAATTTCCACGATATTTAAAAAAATGCCTGCTTATCCAATTCGACAAATTTTTGCAAAATGATATTTTCACGTTGACAATAAAATTTGCTTCAATTTTCTCTGGTTAATAATATCCACGTTACAGAACAAACGTCGATAAATGGTACTGGCACTCAATTAACATTCTCGTAATAGAAACAAAATTGAAATTTTTGCGTCGAAAGCGCGTTAAATATTCCACGCTTGAATCGTATTTATTTTTTTTTTTTTTTCAAATTGCGTATAAATACGTGATACGATTTAAACGACATCGAAGTTGCGTACCGTAAATATTCAAGAGCGCACGTCGCTCTAAATATCCGATCGATCAACGCGTGTTATGGATCAAAATTAATATTCGAACATTTCAGCCGGTCGACATGTGAACCTCCACGGTTTTGGCGCGAATATTTAAACCGAAGACTTAAACAGGGGGAAACATATGAAACGTACCGAGAGCTGGAAAAAGGCTACGTTATAAAAACCAGGAACCACCGTTTCGATATTTTCATATTTTCGATTAAACTAAAGGTGAGCGTATTCATCTGAGCATTCATTCCTTCGAATGGGAACTGCACGAGCGCGCCGATCTGTTCGTACGGTGCTTATTCACGGATTGTTCACAGTCCGTACAGAGTTTGAATGAACACCGACCCCAGTTAGACTAGTTGGATGGACATTCGGATGCGTCCTGTGTACCGTCGACATGTTTCAAACACGTCCACGCTTATTGTGTGCACAAACCATTCAGAATATTCATTCTAATGCAACCGACAGCAGACGAATGTTAATTGCTTAACCCTTGTACGGTGTTTGTAAAATTACACGAATAGGTAAATTTTGGTCAAATTGAATAAATATCGTGTATTTATAAGAAATGAGTGTGAGAAAATAAGAATCTGTTCGTTTGATTACTACGGTTTAACCTTCGGACGACGGTTGCCGGGTCACTGATGACCCAGTGCAATCTCCTCGTAGTCTACCTTCGGTTATTCACAGTATATTTTAGGAAACTTGAAAAAACGCGTGAAAACTGATAACTGATTTTATTTTCAGTTGTTTTATTTTAGAAGTTTAATTATTGCAATTTAATTTCGACTTAGATATCGATCAATTATAATAATC
>NW_017100897.1:139582-149327 GCF_001263275.1 Habropoda laboriosa
CATCTATATTTATATTTAAAAATGTTTGTAATCATTATTGAATTTAAATAATTTTAGAATGTGAATATGGAATACGATTAGGAATTAAATATCTTCTGTATATCGTTGCATTTATTTATTTACTTCAGACAGCTGATTTTGTACTTATTTCATTTGCTATATTCTACAACCAAGAAGCTAAAATAAACAACAAAAGCCTCGAATTTCCTAAGTATACCATCACAAGATCTCTGAAACAATGTTTCCGTATTAAAAACAGTTTGTTGCATGAAAAAGAAAAATCCTATTATTTTCATAATTAAAAACTCTCAAAGGAAATCTTAGAACTTGCTGCAAGAGATTCAAAATCCATGTTTCTGTTATCAGAGGTTGTATTTTCTTATCCTCAAACTTACCTGCGAAGAACGAATTGAGACTACAGTATGAGGTCATACAAGACAAACAAAAAAGAAAAGCAAGTGCTTAACATCGCTACAAATTCAATAAAACGCTCGATATTTGTACAAAGAAAAAAAAAAAAACAGTAATTTCATCGAACAAATTGACACAAATCCAAGATTTATCGCCCAAATTCATCCGAAGAGGTACAATCGAACAAGTTCGTCCCAAGTTGAACATCCGCACACAAGAAATCCAACGCAAATTGAATATCCGTTGAACAAATACAGCTCGAAGTAAAATTTCATCGAGCAAATTGATCACAGCTTGAGCGGTCTCTATCCGAGGAACTTGAGTGCAAGTGGAATATGTACGTGCATAGAAATCAAGCAAATTCAACATAGGTCAAACATTGAAGGAACCAAATGGCCGGTGCAAGATTGAAAGAGTCGCAGGTGAGTGCATTGATGGGAATAGTTGAGAAGATTCGCTACACACTACAGACAATTTCTCCTAAATAGTATATACATATCATGACGCTTTGAAGAGCACACAGGATTTCCCTTGGCGAGGAAAACGAGTTGTGTTTCGTTAAACGAGACTCGCAAGGGGACGGGGCCAAGTCCCTGATATAAAAGTGAACAAAGTAAATGAAAAATAAACAAAAAACCAAAAAAAAAAAAAAAACAGAGTAACGCGAGAAAAACTTACTACGAGTTAGCACAGTACGGTATCAGGGGAGCGACATACGCTGTATCCAAGGACTCTCTGTGTACAAAGAAACATACACGCGTCACAAACACACACACACACCTGGCTCATGTTCATACGTACACCTATACACACGTTACATAACTGAACGTTTACACACCTGACACATACACACACACACACAGACACACGTTCGTTGACCACACCGCCCTTTTACACGTTTTATCGGTCCTTTTGACTTCGTGGATAGAGGTACGATTTTTCTTATACACGCCCGGCAACGTCGATGACTTCCGGTTCTGAGTGTACGGGAAATACCGGCACCGGAAGTGGTCGCCGTTGAATCACAATTATTGCTAATCTCATTATTATTGCTTATCATTACGGTTATACATTAAAGAAAAAAGAAAAAAAGAAAGATGATGATGAAGGGGATTTAGAGGATGAATAAGAAGAAGAGACAGATGCTGATGAGGAGTTCGTAACGTCACGCCGTATTCTGGTCGGAGCACAGTTTCTTTCGAAATTCCGGCGTGACGTCACCTTCATTATTGTATTCAATAGCATTATAATTTATTCTTGTAACATCATTATCGTTATTGCTGCGATTGCCGTGACGATCATCGTCGGCCCCAGTTTCGCGGCAATTTCGAGAGTCGCGTTTAAGAGTTGTGAGGGAAAATAGAAGAGATTGCGGAATGAACGTGAGAAAGAGGTGTTCGATGTGTGTGATTCTGACGTTATTGCCAGCGTATCGTGGCCGACGATCGTGTCGCGCGTAATCGAGAAGAACCGATGCGAAGATGAAGAAAAAAATGAGAAGCGAATTATATATATATATATCTATTATTGTAACGAGAGTTGTGCGCTGCGTTTGCGATTTAAGCTAGTTCGTTTGTAAATAAAGACTATTTAACTCTTTGACATCAGTGTGTCTCATCGGCTGGGCTTTTCTTCTCCTCATTGCCCTCCTGAAACGGCGACCTTTCCTCTAGATCCAGGGTCGTGTTTGCACATTCGGAGGCCCTAGGCGCAACATCGTTACGAAGGAACAAGTCTATTTCTGTTAATCAAATTCATACACACTCCTTTTTTAAGTGTATTGAAAATAAAAGTCGACATTTTTTAATAAAATAAAAATAACAGCATCGGTATACGTATACTTGCATTGAGAGAAGCATAAAAATAAATCAGTTCAAATTCACTCTGGTAACCGAGTGTTTTATCGTCCGGGAAAGTCTTTGTATTTCAGATACTCGATGTACCCAGAGTTGCATAGCATTTTTTGAGACTCTCCTAGACGACACTTAGGGGAAAAGCGGGCAATGGCGGTCACTTAGGCTGGAATTGAAATAAAACCAAAATATGGGGTGAAATATTTATGGAAAATTACTCTTTACAAACTTCAACTATCGAACTATTTGCAGAATACAAAAATAATTGGTTACATATTGTTTTATAGAAATCAATATTTGTGTCACGGGACGTAAACAAAGGAAACGTCACATTTCGAGCACGTCGTTTTATAATAATCGTACTGACCACCATTGCCCGGTTCTTCCCCTAACATTTGGTCTGTAGAAATTCCCGCCGCCATCTTGGTGAACAGCGGGCCCTCATAAATCAGGCGTTTTCGTTTTCAGCGACCTATTGTTTTTGCATTACGAATTTAATATTTGGAAATAAGTATTTTATTTTGCAACCATAATTAGATTGTTTCTTATATCGTTTGTGAGGAGTGAGGTTTTAATGTGAGGCCCCAGCGTGCGCCTTACGGTAAATACGGCCCTGAGCACCACGGAGAAACGAGGGTGGCAAAATGCGGACGACGCTAACCGGAGTCGCAGAATTTTAATTGGTTATCTCTGCGAGAAGCTACCAGGTATTTGGCTTTGTAATTAGAGTAGCTGGCCCTCCGCGGAAACATTTCGAATCTTTTGATCCTCTTAAGTTTGCTCGCATCAAAAAGTACTTTAATTTCAGCTAGCTTTCGGCGATTCCTTTCCGAACGTGTGTTTACACACGGTCGAATTTTAAAGGGAAATATGTTTTCCTCGTATTTACAGTTTCGTTAACGAAAATAATCATTCGGTAGGTATGTTTCTGATCGAATATGGAGCACCAAATAAAATTTGAGAAATTTTAAACTGATTAATTTATAAATAAATACGAATATTTGTATATTTCGGTAAATTGTCAATCTTTCCACACACTGCATGTTGATAAACGCAAAAAGATCTACAAGTTTAAATAGATATAACAAATAGTTAATTAAAGCTTAATTAGCATTGACACGTTATGCTGGAATAAATGTTTACATACTAACACGACGATATAAAGTAAGTTTACTTTAAAGTTACTTCGAAGTTTTTCGATTTCTCGATATCATTTTTGAAACTTCAATATACAGGGTGGTCAACGTAATTCTTGTTCTAATGACAAAAAAAAAGTATGTCTTGCAGCACTTGTGATATTTGTATTCTTGTTCGCCAAAGGTTCCGTTTAAAGAACTAAAGATTACCTTGATCACTTTGAGAAAAAAAATTAAACCTAACCTAAAAAACATACTGTAATCAGCCTGCAGGCTGCTCTGAACCGAGGTATTTAAAAAAAAAGTGTTCGTATTGGTCCAATTAAATTACGTTGTCCATCCTCTATGTACGGAATTAAATATACAGTACAAATTATGAATATAATTTAATTTTACAACGTTTCTTAACTTACGCTATTCTCACTTTTAGAGGCACGTTTGTAGAAAACTTTTAACGAATGAAAATATCACGGATGATTTGCTTATAAATGCATTCCTACATGTATTATTATACAGGGTGGGCTATGTAAAACAGACCACCTAATTATCTTCTCTAATGTAAGTATGATGGTACGAGAAAATTTTTATACGAAATTTAAATTGCTTCAAAGGGAAAAATTTGTTCAATGAAAAAAATGAGGAAAAAGAGTTGAAGGTCGTTTTAAGGTAGTATTATAATGTCTGTCACAACATACAGTAGAAAAAATATATACATTCATGTAAAAAAAAACATAGCAAAATAGCAAAAAATGGCGTTTATAGAAAAAAAATGTCTTCCATCTTATTCACCCTTTGAAACCGTTTAAATTACGTATAAAAATTTTCCTCATACCACCCGTAGCTAAATAGACAGGGTAGCTAGGTGGCCTGTTTTATATGGCCCACCTTGTATATATCACATACGTTATATGTTTCATATACTGTCGGATAGAAACAAACTGCGAACGTATTTTCAGAAGGAAAAGATATTCTTCAATTTACCGTATTTTCCGATGGTAGGAAATATCGTTAAAAATAGTTCCAGATTACTTTTTCTTTTACAACCTCGCATTCATTCTCTTTTCGTATTAATTAATATTGCAATATATAAAATAACAGAAAATAAAAATAAATTAAGTTGATTAATGATTGCTTTGAAATAAAATGTTAACTTAACCATTATATACAATTTCTGTTTACTATTAAATTACACTGATATTGAAGAATTTCTACATCTAAATATAATTAAATAAGTTTGATATTTAACATTCTACAAAAACTTCATATGGACTCCATAATTTCAGAGAAGTACAGCTTTAATGATATGCATGGAATAAATGTTAATAAACAAAATTAACCATCGAACAACAAAGTAACGTATATAATTTATTAATATACATGTACACTGCCGTTCATAAGTATCAGGACACCCGTTATATTTGTGCAGAAAGTATTACATGATGTAAATTACATTTCTTCACCAAAGTTAGTGTCATAAATCGGTAAAAATAACATGTAAGTACTTGTTGCGCTACGAAATTCCAGGCTGAATTTTTTTTTTTGGACCTTAATCATTTTTTAACGACTGTTTAGGTTTGCTTCACAACCAGTAAATGTCCTAATGAACGGAAGTGTACAAGTCTCATAAATTTAAGCACACTTCGTAACAAATGATTTCACCTATTCTTAAGAAAAAGGCTATTGAACCTATTTAAAAATTAAGGACAACTCGTACAATTAAACTCCATAAAAATTAAGGATAACTCATAAAATTAACCTCAGTAAAAATTAAGAACAGCTCATAAAATTAAACTCCATAAAAATTAAGGATAACTCATAAGATTAACCTCAGTAAAAATTAAGAATAGCTCATAAAATTAAACTCCATAAAAATTAAGGATAACTTGTACAATTAAACTCCATAAAAATTAAGGATAACTCATAAGATTAACCTCAGTAAAAATTAAGAATAGCTCATAAAATTAAACTCCATAAAAATTAAGGATAACTTGTACAATTAAACTCCATAAAAATTAAGGATAACTCATAAGATTAACCTCAGTAAAAATTAAGAATAGCTCATAAAATTAAACTCCATAAAAATTAAGGATAACTTGTACAATTAAACTCCATAAAAATTAAGGATAACTCATAAGATTAACCTCAGTAAAAATTAAGAATAGCTCATAAAATTAAACTCCATAAAAATTAAGGACAAATCACAAACGTAAAATAAACAGTTCAATTTAGCCACAGTAAACCACGAAATTGTCCCATTTAAGTATTAATACAGTCCACGATCCACCTTTGTATACCACACGAATTTCGATCTCGTTACACTCAAGTTTCCAACTCATTCATCACTTCAAGGTCGCTCAAGCTATACAAGGCAGTTGTTCGTACATGAGACACATACCAATATTGTCCTCCAGTGTGGTCCCTGTGTCCTGTCCAGGACCAAAAGCCACCCTGATGCGAAAGGGCGTTGCCCACGTTTCCACGCGGCAATTCCCTTCTTCGTCCAGCTCGTTCCGATCGCACAACGAGTTACCGCAATGTTCAAGGTTGCAAATCCCAGCTTCGTTGTTGCCAGGCTACGACAGGAAATTCGGAAAACTTCGTTAGTCTATACTGGCTCCCCTAGTATCAAACGATTCTGAATTTCAGCTTTCGGCGAAAGAAGGAAATTCGTTTCTTTTATCCGTTTGATCTTATTTCAATGTTATTGAATTAATTCTTCCGTATTTCTTTTTCTTCTTTACTTTTGTGTAGATTATTAGGTCATCACATAAGTTCGTGTCGAATTTTATAATTTTAGATCAATATTTCTAACGATTCTCATTCCACAACTTTTTTTTTTTTGGTACGACCATTATATCGTCGCTGTGGAATTTCCTTGGATTTTCATTAAAATACTTTTCGCCTTCGATACGAACTTACGGGATGACCCAATACAAATTTTTTTAGAATTTTTAACGAAGATAGAGGCACTTCGTGAAATAGATCTGGAGAGATCGCGTGGGAAAAAGGAGTAATTAAGTTAAATGTAAAAAGTATATGCGATAAGGAAATTATTCAATTCTGGTGCATTTCGCTGAAAGAAAATTATTTTCAAATATTTTTTACGTTCGAAACTTCATAAAAATTTTAATTAAGAAAATACATTTATTTCTAGAAGAATAGAATAGATTAGTTTAAACTGATGTTTGAAAGCAGTAAATTGAGAACTTTAAAAGTATGTGACATTTAGACACCAGTATATGTACATTAATTATCGAAAATTTCTAAATGAAATTATGTTTCTGATATTAAGCTTTTATTTATTGTTTTTTACCGCGATTTCATTCTTGCATATTCCTGATTAACTAAATTAATGTTCTGATAAAGTTCAAAAATAAAGGATTAAAACATAACGTTACTACTTTACTGGTAGCCATTGTGAAAATCTATCTATCAGTATTTATTAGAATTATTTACGTGTAACTTACAATCGTGTTTCGTGGTTTATAGAAATCTGAGGTAAAAATGTGAAAAACAAGAATCGCTTGTTATCTTATTCTATCACAATCAACATTAATTTCTTAACATTTTTCTTAACTTTTTTAAATATCTTCGTACTGAAAATAAACGTGAATATCGTTTATGGTAACAAGTAACGTCTTTTAGTTTTTTGCACACAAATGTTAGCATTTGCATTCCGAACTTATCGCACCGCGGAATTTGTATAGATTCGCATTATACCTGTTGCCCCGGAGTGTTTTCCATGTTTATGAAGAACGAAAGAAATTAGGAAAAGAAAACTGTGTTTTTTGTGTCACCAAGTTTTACCCCATGATAATCCTCTTATAATTTCAATTTTCATCAGAATGAGAAAGATAACTAGTGTAGTCAAATAAATAACACCAGTTTTTACTTCAGATATTTAAATCAAGCTTGTTAAAAAATAGTGCAAGATTTATTTACAAAGAATTAGTAAATAGAGAAGAAAAAGCTAATTTTAGAGCAACGTGATACTGGATACTTTTTATAGTAAGTATTTCTGTATTTTATCAAATTTCATTATCACACAAAGTGTGCTGCCTAACTCACACAACTTGAATAACTTTCTTATATATGAAAGTTGCATAATTTCAAAAGAAACATTAAACAACTTCGGTTCTAAAATTATAACTTTTTAACAAAGCTTCAAACGACCTATGTTTATATAACATTTTCTCCTTACTCACACCCATAGAACATGCAGGCAAAGTTTGACAAAGTTTGATCGGAAAAAACTGGGACACCCGGTGTGCACAATCTTCCTAAACAATTGCAATCGAAGGCATAACAGATCTCTACATTTCTCCTTTCTCACGAAACACTTTCCGATACTTGATATATATTATAGCCTGAAACCCTTCAATTAATAGCCTTCACCTACCAAAAGCAACCCAAAACATTTCCCAAACCAAGGAAGTGTAAGATTTATTTGCAAAGAGTTAGCAAAAACGAAAAGGAAACGACTGATTTTAAGACAACGTGATACTTCTCTAGTAAGCATTTCTTTATGTTATTAAATTTCATTATCACACAAAGTGTGCTGCCTAACTCACACAACTTGAATATCTTTCTTATATGTGAAAGTTGCATAATTTCAAAACAAACATTGAACAACTTACATTCTACAATTATTACTCTTTAACAATGCTTCAAACGGCCTATGTTTATATAACATTTCCTCCTTACTCATACCCATAGAACATACAGACAAAGTTTGACAAAGTTTGATCGAAAAAAACTGGGACACCCGGTATGCACAATCTTCCTAAAAAATTGCAATCGAAGGCACAACAGATCTCTACATTTCTCCTTTCTCACGACACATTTTTTGATACTCGAAATATTATATCCTGAAATTAATAGCCTTCATCTACCAAAAGCAACCCCAAAAAAAGGTCTCCGAAACAAAGGAAATAAATTTTCGTCTCAAGGTAGAAACATTACCGTGATAAACTCCTCGAAGTCGCAAGGAATGAGCACCCTGTCCCTGCACCGTTCCTGCCCATAAACCGTATTGGTCGACGCACTGACTTCCTGGTCCATCGGAGTGGTCGCATTAATCATAGTCCCAGCTTCCCCCATTGGATTCGACCCTGATCCCTCGACGTCCGCTTCCGTGTTGTTCGTGGACTCTACTACGTTCACCGCATTCGTGGCTGTTGAATTCAAGTCAGAACTCTCGCCGATCGTCGACGAATTGAAACTCGTGTTGTTCAGAATCTGCATCCTGGGTGGTCCGATACGGAACGAATCCGGAGAACAGGGTACGTAAGCGATCCCGCACATCCCTCTCTCCTGACGAATACACAGAAGATAATCCTGATCGGCCAGAAATCTGCCGTTCGACAGAAAGTTGAACGTCTTCAGGGTGCCGTTGAAACCTTGGTAGTACTGGAGACAGCCTGTCGGCGCACGCTGCTCGAAATCCAACTGAACGATCCTCATCTCCCACATTCTCGACTGGAGACCACTGGGCAACCGGAAGTCCAACGTCAGTGGCTCGTCGTCTTCGTCCAGGTCTATGTACACTGGGGAAAAAATTGAGAATCTGCACGGTTATCTCGAGTACAAAGAGAGGCTTGCAACGAGGAAGATCGATTGACCTCCTAACGAAGCCTTGTGAAGCATCTTTCACGGCATGGTCAAAGGAAACTTATTCGAAAGTATCGTCTTCCGGTGTACAGTGTCCCTTGTTCTTTTTTTTTAGAGCTACAGTTCCGCTCAGGAAATTGATCGTTCCGTATTGTGTCGTAGAAACGCGATATCGACGAGATTTTGATGGTGGAACTATCAAACTCGTGAAAATGGCGGGTTTTTTATTTTTTATTTTAAATTGTAGACATTGTTAAGGCGTTTTTCTTCGTGTATTATAGGGTCTTTTGTTGGTAGAAAGAAATAATTGTACACCCATCCCTCCATTTACGCGGATCGACCGTTCCACGGTGATTTTTTTTACGCGGATAAAAATCGCGTGAATAGAGTCTGCTTATATGCAAGAAAAACAGGTATAAGTTATAAAAACATTTAAATCGCATAGGTTAATAAAAAAAGAATGACGTGTGACCGACTTTGCTGTCGATTATGGTGTTACGTCCGTAACCTCCAAGCCTAGCGAACCTCTCTTGTCTTCGGGGAAACCATAGAAATCCTACAACGGTCACACACTCTGCATTCACCAAAATTCCTTCGGGCAGTTACAGCGAAAAGCCACTCAAGGGTAGTGCAATAAATCAGGTAAGAACCGGGCGCGTCACTCGAGACTATGCGAGGCACCGAGAGCCCGACGCTCGAGGATGCCCGTGGGTCGGAGTGCCACGCGTCTGGTTC